>NC_080388.1:36084487-36384487 GCF_028751815.1 Salvia miltiorrhiza
GCGGTATGGTTTGTTGCTAAGAAATTAGTGATCAAGCACCCTTATAACGCCTCTGGTTAGAGCCCGATGGAGATCAACCCAACCGAGTCAACTAACAAGTGTACACAATTCTCAAACAACGTATTAGGTCATAAGAGAACCTCAATTGATTAACTGCGCGAGCCTTAAACATGGTAGAGTGCACAAAAATATTTATTGGATAAACAGTTTGTATTTCATGAAACATTATAAGCTCATTAGCTCAATCATACATGGAAAATAAGCCCACCTGTATAGGCAAAGCCTGTCGTTTAACCTTATCTCTGAATCGGAATAGCAGTGATAATCCTCCTGACGTTCAAAGCCTATAAGAAATCTATTCTCAATAGGTCTCCTTGAATCTAATCTTAAGTCTTGGTGAAGTGCTTAACATTCTATGATTCACTTAGCCGGGTTTTCAAAATTTAATAAATAAATAATTGAAAACTAAAATTCTTGAGTTAAGAACACCAACAATATTTTTACTCGTCTTTCTTTGGTAATTGGAATTATAATTAAAACCAATTAAATCATAAATACTCTTATTGCAAAATATAATGCAATTTCATGTCATGCTTGGCATATAATAAGTAATTACTTAAAATATGCTTATAATAATAATTTAATATTATTATAAAAATTTACTCTTTGAAAATAATTAATTAAACTTAATAAGTCTAATTAATTATAATAGTGTAGCTCCTTTAAATAAAATCTGCACAAATCCAATTAAATAAATACTTGGACAGCCCATGATTTAAAATAAACAGAGGCCCAGCTGATAAAAGAAAATCGGCTCAACTGAATAATTAAACAAAAAAAATCGGCCCACACAAAAGGAGCCCAACTCTCAAACCCAAACCTAGCCCAACACCCAACCTTTTCTCCCCTTCCTCTCCATCAGTCACGCACACACACGACGCATCAGTCTCCTCTCTCTCTCAACACTCGGCTGCTCGGCTCTCTCTCTCAACACTCGTTTCCGGCGCCTGCAGCAGCAGCAGAAGCCGTTCTCTTCCCGACTCCGGCGACGACGACAGCGACGAGCTGCCGCAGCGCCTGAACCCTAGCCACCCCTCTTTCCCCCCTCCGGCCGTGGCCGAGCGACAGCGGCAGGGCCGCCGCGCCCTGGCCTCCCTCTGTCCTCTCTCCCACTCCACGCACGCCGACACACACATACATCTCCTCTGTAAACGGCGATGAGCGCCGCCCTGAGACAGACCGGCGAGCAGCATCAAAGGCTGCCGCCGTCGACGACACACACCGCCCCCGAAGCCTCTCTCTCGCTTGACTCCCTATTTCTCCCCCGACTCACAGACGGCGTGCCAGCAGGAGGGGAGCCACCGCCCTGACCACAAGTCGTCCCTCCTTGACGACGGTGAAGACCACCGCCGCCGCCTGAACTCCCTCAAAAAGGACTTCCGGCGACAGCAGCCATGACTGCCGCCGTCGACTATCTCCTTCCCTCCACTGATGGAAACCTTGAGAGTTTCCAGTTGTTGAAACACAGATGGGTGGCTGCTTTGATTTACTTGATTGCTGGAAAAAGGTTTGAAAATAGAGGGATTATTAACTGAACTATTTTGTGCGAAATGAGGTAACAACACAATTTGAGTTCTTACCACAGTCGCTGGATTCTGTACGCCAAAGAGAGAGTCTGAAATGGTGGGAATTGCCAAGAAGAAATGGCCTAAGTATGTTTAGTTATGATAGAAAGATGGAGATTGGACTGCCTGCACAAAAGCATGGCTCAAGGTTGACTTTTGGGCTGAAATTGGGGCTGCAGCAGGTAAGTAGGGTGGCTGATGGACAACATAGGGTATGGGTGTTGATTGGACAAATAAAAATCCCTCAGGATAAAATATCGGGACTGTAATAATACTTCAGGGTTCGCTAATTAAAAGCTCGTGAAAATGTTTGAATGCTAAATTAAATAAATATCCAATGCATATATATTTAATAACTAAATTTACAAATGCTTTTGTAAATCATTTTTGTTGGAATTAAAATAAATTCATTTTCTTTATCTAGCGTGAATCATCTTAAATCTAAGTTCAAAATTATTCTAAACTTAGCTCGAGGAAACGGGGTATACAGAACGCCCATGTTGTGGCAATTCCACCCAGAAGGTAATGGGTTACTCCTACAGCACGTCCTTGTACAATTGCTCAAGGCTCTCGGCTGAGTAGCAGGAGCAACTTTAATTTATTATGAGCCCAACGATGGATTCAATAAGTTCTTGCCAATAACCACGTCCACTGAATATATCTTATATTGTTATTCAAAATAGGAAAATTAAATAATAATAATAATAATAATAATAATAATAATAATAATAATAATAATAATAATAATAATAATAATAATAATAATAATAATAATAATAATAATAATAATAATAATAATATAATAATAAAAGAAGAAGAAGAAGAAGAGAAGAAGAAGAAGAAGAAGAAGAAGAACAACAACAACAACAACAACAACAACAACTACAACAACAACTACAACAACAACGGTCGAAAAACGATCGCTAAAATAAAAAATAATACTAATTTATAATAATAATTAGTGACGTCATTACGGTCGTTAACTAACGACCGGAAATAAACGGTTGTATAATTATGCGGAGAGTTAATGACCGTTTTTTGAAATTTTGCGATTAAATTTTCGGTCGTTAAGACCATATTTTCTTGCAGTGACAAATAAAATTAAACTACAACAATTCTAAAATTCAAAATGCATAAAATTAGCAAATATGTCAACAAGTTAAAAAATCTATAATCTAAGTATTTAAGTATGTATCCAGTAGTGTAAAAATAAAATAAACTAATCAAAGGTTAAGGTATACTGATTGGTGGTATCAGAGGAGGAATGTCGATATATCTGCATGAGCTATGAGATCTGCATCTGCATCTCCTCCATCTTACGGGTCAAATTCTCCTCATTTTGTTTCCTCTGCTCGAGCTATTATTAAAAGTCTCATTTGTAATATGTCATTTATTTTTATAAAAAGTATTATTTGATTTTATAAAAAAATATCATTTACTAAGTATCATTTGCATAAATTAAAAAATATCACTTTTTGTTATTAAAAGTATCATTTGTAATATATCATTTGAGAAGTACTATAACTTCTCGGTCTATTCGAAAATATCATTTGTTTGCATTAAAATTATCATTTTCTATTATTAAAAGTGTTATTTGTAATATACCACGTATTATAATAAAAATGTGTCATTTGATTTAATAAAAAGTATCATTTACGAAGTATCAATTATATATATATATATATATATATATATATATATATATATATATATATATATATATGCACATTTGTCTGCACTATGCGGACGAATGTACAGGAGACCAACCCATAGATTAATTGTATATTTATTATGATTAACTGTAAATAAATTAATTTGTAAAAGAATATCAAGTTATTATATATGAATGAAATAATAAGCGGGATTTTTTTTCATGAATTAACAATAAATTTTTAAAAATTAAGTGACGATGGACTCAAATTCGAGATATTAGTTTTTAGACATTAACTACACTATTACTAAACCAACACGGTAAAATAAATTGCAATAATCTATG
This sequence comes from Salvia miltiorrhiza, assembly GCF_028751815.1. NCBI lineage: Eukaryota > Viridiplantae > Streptophyta > Magnoliopsida > Lamiales > Lamiaceae > Salvia > Salvia miltiorrhiza. Next base: position 36,088,109 of record NC_080388.1, read on the forward strand.
CAGCCACATTGTGGTCACCCACAAACTAGTTAATTAAATAGGAAAAAAAATTGATTTATTTAATTTATTTTTTAAATAAAAATAAAATTTAATTATTTTATTTTATAGTTTATATTGTACTTTTAATTTTACTTATTTTTTTAAATAAAAATTTATGAAAAAAATAACTATAAGTGAACAATACAATAAAATAACTATACCTTTTTTCTAAAATTAAATAAATATTTTTTCTCAATTTAAACTAGTGTGTGTGTCACACTCAATTCTTGAAGGAATAACTATAATCGAGGTGCGACTAAATCATAAAAATAAATAAGGGAAAAATCTTGTTGAATCCAAATAATAGGATCAAAGTTGGGCAACGCCCTTTGAGTGAAGAAAGACAGAATCAAGTGATACAAATCAATCAATCAACATTATAAACATTAGGATTACAAGTAGGGGGGGGTGTGCATTGGTTCGGTTCGGTGCAAAACCGAACCAAAAATCTAAAACCGAAAATCGAACCGATGGTTAAAATTAGAAGCGAACCGCACCAATTGGGGGGTGTCAAACCAAATCGAAACCAAACAAGTAAAACCGTCGGTTTTGGTTCGGTTATCCGATGCAATTTTTTTTTCTTTTTTTTTTGAAAAAAAAATCAATTAAAACCTGTAAAATAATATAAAAATATAAATATATAATTTTCAGGAAAACCAATTAATATAATATAAATATATAAAATATAAATATATAATAAAATATTATAAATATAAATATATAAACCAATTAAAATTAGAAAATTAATTATATATTATAAAATATAATATATAAGAAAATATTAATATTTACTTAAAACCGAATTCGAACCGAAACTTATCGGTTTTAATTTTTAAAACCGAACCGAAAATTGAACCAGTAGAAATCGGGACCGAACCGCAGCAAAACGGTTCGGTTCGGTTCGATTTTGCATTTCGGTTCAGCTTTTGCTCACCCCTAATTACAAGTTTAGTTTCATGCTTTGATAACCAACGTTAAATAACATAGTGCTAGAAGTTGAGAGTCTAAGCTCGATAAGAAATATCATTCAGAATATAACATAGAAGTCTTAAGTTAAGAAAAACGAAAGACAGATAAGAGTTAGTGCTACAGTAGAAGACAAAATACCGAGTTGAACCCTATTCGCTAATTTCTTAACACACTACAAGTGCACGGATGCAATTGTGTATATTAGCAAGTAAGGTCGTATCCACAGATACTTATTATAATTATTATCCTAAATTATTTTCTCTATCTGTACAATAAATAAGTTGGTTTTTTTAAAGCAAAGAAAATAAATAAACAAAAAGAAAATAAATCTTAGTGACAGAGATAAACAAATGGAAATAAAATATCTAAAGGCAAAGGTTTCAACAGATTCAGATAATCCAACATATTCAATTCAATAAGCCAAGATAAATTTTCCTAAGACAATCTCAATTCTAGTCAATACATACCCACGTGTGGCATACAAATCGTTGATTACATGCAATGCAACCGTCCACAGATCACTTTTAAACATGCAACTCCAAATAGTCCTTAAGATTAATATCCACACACTTATCTCAAGCTCTCTCGCTAATATTGACAAGTATGTTTTATGTTCTTAGTTCAGGAAATAATTATCATCTCCCGATATCAAATTAAACCTAATATTATGCAAAATTGGTGGGCCAATCAATAAAGCAATCAACAAACACAAGAACACAAAAATGGTGAATAAACCTTGAATTATTGAATCACATAAAAGTAAGAAAATCATTGCGTGCTTACTTCCTGAGCTCTAGGATAAAAATATTCTGGCAACACATAGACATATGAACTATAATAAAAATATAAATGGAATATATGAATATTCAACAAATAAACCGTAAGGAAATCTGTGAATTTTCAGTTCTTGCTCTTGAGGTCCTTCTCAGATTGTCTCTGCAGTGTTGGATTTGTATACTGAAAGCAAGAACGTTTTATGTTTGTATACAATAATTCATGTGTTCACTATTTAATCTCCTATCTGATTATGTTCATGATTGCATATGTACATCCTTTGTCTCTATATAAGTAGATTATATGGTGTGTTGTAGATCACAGAAGACCATATAATTGGAATAACCTTAAGATATATAAATTGATCACAACCGAGATTACTCTAGGACGAGTCGTCGGTTTAGGCTGCAGTATAGATGGAAGGAGTTTGTCTTGACTACTTGTCTATACTGGTACGTCATAACGTATTGATAGGATCACAGTGAGATGTATTCTTCTATCTGACAGAAGTGAAGAATCAAGATCTCGGTGACTTAATAGAATTTTAATACTAATAAGATTTCAAATATATATGTTGATTCGTGTATCACTTTGACTTACTATGGGTGAGAGTTATATAGTAACTTCAGTACTCTGTATCTTGGGTGATAGCGGTCAATATATGATATTTGATTATCTGTATTAGTATCTATATCCGGTATAGGATAATGACATCCTCTTAAGGAGCTCAATAAGGTTTATTGCGTTAAACCCTGCAGGTTGATTAAGTTCAGGCGCAATAATAAAGTTTGAGTGGTACTGCTTAAGGATTACAAAGAGATTAATTAATTTAAGCTGTCAGAGCTCTAATTAATTAATGGATGTCGGATATTTTAAATACGGAGATTTAATAAGTCTAAATACAAGCCCCGACTCATCAGCGACAATAAAGGGGTAAGTCAGTATTGATTCTCTAGTGGAATGAATTAATACTTATGAATTAATTATGATCTGGGCTGATCATAGAAATTAATTCATTAGAGGCCCATCTTTATTCCTTGTATCTGATCCCTGGATTGGCCCAAAGTCTCCTGAGCCCAGGAAACAGTAGCGGACGCCCAACAACAGTATAAGGGCCCTAGGTCTGTGTTTTGCCTATAAATACAGCTATCTGCTCTCAGAATAATACACACAAAAATTAGGGTTTTGAGAAAGCAGAATGTGGCGACAATACTAAGTAGGTGGCTACTGTCTCTGGGAGTTCTCATAGTTCGTTGTCCATCCAACGTTGGGAACTGAGCGGGATACAGTTCAGAAGATCTGAGCTGGAGTTAGTTTTTCGCAGGAAATCAAGTTCTGACAGTTTCCGAAGAACGGCCATAATTTCCTCTACAGAACTCGGATTTGGACGAAACAGGTGGCCACGGAAAGCTCTTTCGAAAAGGAAGAAGTCGTATTTCTGGATAAAATATGATTAGAGGATGTTTGAGGCTTCAAACGAAGGCTTGAAGTTGGCTGACCTGTTCAGCGACGAGTTGATGAATTCTTAGGAATTCTTCAGGTATTTCTAACTCCAAGGTGCAGCACTTAATTTAATAGAGCATGCTAGGTTTAATCGATGTATGGTAAATTAAGATAATCCAAGAGACGATCCTCGGGCAAATCGAGTATTAATTAAGTTTAATATTCCTTCATGCAGCTCTCAGAAAAGTAGAATATGATCAAAGGTAAAATCTAAGGTCTTTTCTTGAAGCTTTTAAGGGGTATTTATAGGCCATGATGTTAGATACTGAAGAAATCAAGTGAAAATCGACTTTGGGCTTGAAATTCGTCAAAACCCGTCTAAAATATAGCAGACACGCGGCCTCAGTCATCAAAGAGACGGCTAACCCCACAGACTTTGCGCTCCAAATTTGACGGTTATCCCCACAGACCAATACGAGTCTTTTCTAGCGTGTTTTATCCTCACTCGCATGCTCCTTGAGAAACTTTTCACGGGGTCACCCATCCTGAAATTGCTTTAAGCCGAGCACACTTAACCTTGGAGTTTCTTCCATGTGGATGTTGGATTTGTATACTGTAAAGTAAGAACGTTTTATGCTTGTATACAATGTTTCTTGTTACCACTATCTAATCTACTATCTGATTGTGTTCATGATTGCACATGTATGTCCTTTATCTCTTTATAAGTAGATTATATGGTGTGTTGTAGATCACAGAAGATCATATAATTGGAATAACCTTAAGAGATATAAAATGATCACAGCCGAGATGACTTCAGGACGAGTCATTGGTTTAGGCTGCGGTATAGATGGAAGTAGTTTGTCTTGACTACTTGTCTATACTGGTACGTCATAACGTATTGATAGGACCACAGTGAGATGTATTCTTCTGTCTGACTTAAGTGAAGAATCAAAGATCTCGGCGACTTAATAGAATCTTAATACTAATAAGATTTCAAATATATATGTTGATTCGTATATCACTTTGACTTACTATGGGTGAGAGTTATATAGTAACTTGAGTACTCTGTATCTTGGGTGATAGCGGTCAATATATGATATTTGGTTATCTATATTAGTACCCGTATCCAGTATAGGATAATGACATCCCCTTAAGGAGCTCAATAAGGTTTATTGCGTCAAACCCTGCAGGTTGATTAAGTTCCGGTGCAATAATAAGGTTTGAGTGGTACTGCTTAAGGATTACAAAGAAATTAATTAATTTAAGCTGTCAGAGCTGTAATTAATTAATGGATGTCGGATATTTTAAATACGGCGATTTAATAAGTCTAAATACAAGCCCCGACTTATCACCGGCAATAAAGGGGTAAGTCAGTATTGGTTCTCTAGTGGAATGAACTAATATTTATAAATTAATTATGGTCTGGGCTGACCATGGAAAATTAATTTATTTGAGGCCCATCTTTATTCCTTGTATCTAGTCCCTGGACTGGCCCAAAGTCTCCTTGCCCTAGCAAAGAGATAACACGCCTATTACTAAGATATTGGCGCCTCCTCGTATTTATTTTATTTTAAATACAGTTGTCTGCTCTCAGGAAAAATACACACTAATTAATTAGGTTTTTGAGAGAGCAGAGCGGCGCTAGAAACGTGTAGGCAAATTCTCTCTTGGGACTTTCACAGCTCGTTGTCCATCCAACGGTGAAAGCTGAGCGGGATACAGTTCAGAAGATCAGAGCTGGAGTCAGATTTTCGCAGGAAATCAAGTTCTGGCAATTTCGGGAGAACGGCCATAACTTCCTCCACAGAATTCCGATTCAAGCGAAATAGGCGGCCACGGAAATCTCTCTCGAGGACGAAGAATTCGTATGTCTGGGCAAAATATGATTTGAGGACGTTTGAGGCTTCAAACGAAGGCTTGAAGCTGACTGGTCTGTTCAGCTGCGATTTTGACGAATTCTTCTGAATTCTTCAGGTATTTCTGAACTCCAACGTGCAGCACTTAAATTCATAGGGGCATGTTAGGGATTAATCGTTGTATGATAAATTAATAATAATCCGAGAAACGATCTTCGGGCAAATCGAGTATTAATTCAGTTTAATATTCCTTCAGTGGACACAAAAAAAATGCATGTTGGGTCCCGGAGGGTCACTGAACAGGTGTATGGAGGGGGGGGAATACACCTGTGTGGCAATTCTTCGCGAAAACTGATGTTGGAACAAATGAGAGAACTTAACTGATTCTGAAAAACTTTGTATAAGAATATCAATTGAAGGTTTCAGTTAAGTCTCAAAATAGTTTTCAGTTGAAGATAGGATAGCGACTGATACTGATATTAATATTAGTGGATGACTTTAGTTAATTGAACCAGTCAGATAACTTCAGTCAAGTTTGAACGTAAACAGAAGAGTGTTATGAATCTTACTGATCAGTTAGACTAATAACACTAGCAGCGAAAATTAAACTTAGTTCAAATAGCCTTAAGAAAGTTTGTCACTTTATGAAATCCTTAGTTTCTCTTTTCAGTTAAGCAAAATTTAGATGTAAACAATTTTAGCGCAAATAAGAATAACTGAGGGAAACCATCACCCTCTGGTTTGTTGTTTTTTTTCTCGTGAGCGTGGCTGGTCTTTTTGGTTTGTTTTGTGGCGTAACCATCCGAGTGTCTGGGATACCTTGGGGGCAATGGTTAGGCCGGAGCTCTTGAAGTTATTCCACGCTTGGATGGTTGTCTTATTTTTCTTGTTTCTTTGCTTGCTTGGTTTCTTTTTAGACGAGTACTCTTTTTCCCCTTTACGGTTTTTCCCTTTGAATTTTCTGTAAAGGGGTTTTAATGAGGCTCGGCCCTTTGTCTGCGTTGTTGTGCTGTCAAGGGTTTTTTAGGTTCGTTTTTTCTTTTTTCTGCTAATAAAAGCCGTATTTTAATAAATAAGAATAACTGAAAGTAGATAAAGAACACAATGATTTTTACGTGGTTCATAAAACAAATTCCTACGTCCACGACCAGATGATCAGTTTGACAAACACTTTGGACTTGTGCTTACGGGTGCACAGCAAACCTTGAATTGAAAATACAATTTTCAGTACCAACGCACTGGGTTGGATTTCTCGCTCTTCTCTTAGCACACTAAGACACACAAATGCATTTGCAGCGCTTGGCTAAGATCTCTGGAGTCAGAGCACTGATCTGAACTCATCTCTACTCAAATACTCTTTTCGCTCGGTTGAAAAGGGTTCGAAATCTTCCAACTAAGATTACTGAGAACATGATCTCAAGTAATCGATTCTAGGCTTAGGATTCAACAAAAGTTGCCTAGATTTCTAAGAGAGTTTAGGTAATCAGTAAGATTGATTTTACAACGTTTGAGTACTCTCTTCTTCAATTCAAAGTTTTGTCTATGTTAAGGCTGGCTTGAGAATTTGACAGAGCTACAATGTTAGTCTTTGAATCGGTGAAGATTGCAGTGTTCCTCGAGCTCTATTTATAGGTGAAGTCTTGAATAGATCCGTTAGCTGAGATGGTCTTCAACATTTATGCCGTTGTGAGACAAGATTTGAATTTGGTTGAGGCTACAATCTTCGAGGTTCCTAATTTGGTGAAGAACGACGTCTCAGGTACAGCAGGTAAGGCGTCTCTGAAAAGCTTGCACCAAAAAGGGATGCCTCTGCAGAGAAAAGACGATCCTCAAAATCTCTGCATTTAATGCGGATGTACTTGAAAATACGTGGCTTCCTTTCAATTCTAAAACTTTAGTCCGAGGAAGAATGTCAACTGATACTTGACATTGAGTATCAGTCCACTAATTTCATGTGGCCAACATTAAAACTTCAGTCGTAACTAATTCATCAGTGAAATTCTCGTTCAGTCAATACATCAATATTTGACTTTGTCTTTTCACAGCTATCTTCAGTTGGGGTCTTCAGTCTTCAATCATCCGGTCTTCAGTCTTCAGAACAACAGTCTAACTAGAAAACTTGAACTCTAACACTTGAGTTTGAAAAGTTCTAGTCTATTACAAAAAGTTTTAAGAGTTTTGGTATCATCAAAACTAGGGAATTCCTCTCATTCGGATGTGTTCCGATTCATCTCTGCATCCCTCCGCTTGAAAGTCTTAATCGGAGCCACTCTTTATCCGTGCCTCTTTTATACCAACGATCACTCTGCACTTCGTCACTGAGCGTCACACTATATCTCTTTTAATATTCTTAATTGGTGAGATTGAAGCTCATCCCACATTCCCATGCTAGAGCTATATTGCAAATGTATTCGAAATATATATCATATGAATGAATTAATTAATTTTATAAAATTTGAGTAGGAATTGACAAGAAAATTAGACCAATCAAATATCATATGAATTAATTAATTTTATAATGAAGTCTAGATGCTGGTCAATCAGTGGATTTCACTTCAAATTTGGGGGAAAATGAGTTCAAATTTAAGAATTGAGAAATGAGAATTATAGTTATCCACTGTCTTGTCTTTTCTTCCTATTTACTTCAAATTTTATGCGCCAAATGAAAACAAAAACCTTTTTAATTTAAAACATGACAAAAAAAGAAGAAGATAATATTGAAATACAATAAGAAACAATAGCATCATTATTCAATGAAACAATAATGGTAAAAACTTGACGTCCTCGTGATGTGAACATGTATTCTAATAAGACACTCGTAAGTGTATAACATGACACTCGTGCGTGTTCTATTAATATGTGTTTATATTATGTCAACGTTTACATGAGATTTGTTTCAATGGGACATCAAACGGTACGATCTTCTATCTGTGAATAGTGAGGTTACGGGTTCAAACCCCACTGCTTCCCCTCCCTAATTCCTCCAAGTAAAAAAAATAAAACGTTTGCATGAGATTTCTCATCTTCAATAATTTGTGTCTATATTAAGACTTTACAATATTTTTTTTTCTAGACATTAAATTAATTATCTACGTAACATAATAATGTTATTATTAAAATCTGAATGATTATAAACAAAGTCGATTACTATATTAGATTTTGGAACTCGAATCTTGATCATCACTAACCTCTGATATAAATGGTAATTAACAACAAAATCTTTTTCCAGGTAGGATTAATTTGGAACCTTTGACTGAACGAGGGTAGAGCTAGGAAATGATAATTAATTCAATTATTCAATCAAAAATGAGTATAATTGAAGGAAAGTTGACCGTGGCTACAATACAATAGTGAAAAGTTTTTCAACGATCAAGCGACAAAAAAGAATTATGACGTTTTTTTTTTAGAATAGAATAATGACGTTTTTATATGCTACTAATTTACATTATTCAGCACACACTTAACCAATACACAAGAGAAAGATAATGAAATTACATTAGCTATATTTTAGTATATATTCATAATTATTTAAGCATATTCAACTAGGAGGATATCTCGAACTTTAGCGCTGGCTGTCTTTTCATTGACCTTTTAATTGTGATTTATCCTTTCACGCAGCATTTATTTTTGGGAATGAGTCTTAATATATAAAAATAATAAAGTTAATTATTATTTCTTTATTAAAATTTTGAGATATTTCCAAAATTTTAATTATTTTTATCATTTAAATTAATTTTACTTGATTCTTACTCGTTGAAATAGTGGAATATGAGAAATCATATTTTTGAAAATAAAAATATTCAATCATGCAAATATATGCATAGTACGATTTGCATACTTTACAAGATTGATAAGATGAAAGATTGAATATTATAAATACTCAAGAGTAAGATTGTTCTCTAATTTCACTTTTTTGATGGGATAAGAATTAAGCAAAATTAACTGGGCAATTACCTCAATTGGTTGGAGACCATCTTGCTTAAACATGAGGTCATGAGTTCGAAACTTTCATGAGGATTTTGTTGATTTTCCCGTGATTTTCTCCTAGGCTTCCAACCATTTATTTAGTGTGCGTGTGCTGGCCTAGTGGTAGGAGGTTAATGCCTGAGGTCTAGGGTTCAAATCCTTCGTCGCGCGGTCTTTGAATATCTTTATCTACTTGTGTAATTTATATATATAAAAAATAAGAATCAAGCAAAATTAGCTCAAATGATAGAAATAATCAAGAGTTTTGAGATATCCCAAAGTTTGAATCCATTAAAGTAAACAAAGAAATAGTCTTGCTATTTTAATCTATAGACACTAATTCTTCAAAGTAAATGTCCCCTAATAGGATATTTATAATAAAAGTGCTTTGTTAGGATACTTACAAGTATCCTATTAAAATATGTGAGTGGTTCCACGATGTGGACGATCGTATAAGAGAATTTGCGTGGTTTTTTGAAGGAGATTCACTATATATCATATTGTCATACAGTTATATTAGTTAAATAATTATTTGATAAGCAGTTTATCAATTGAAAAATTATATGGCAATCTTATAGAACTTTAGAATTAATGATGTTATCCCTCTTTGATTCACAGATTTTAAGTTTTTGCTCTTTGAAAATTTTCATAAATGTTATTCAGGTGAAGAAAAAAATTGCAATGCTGTATTTTTTTTCTTCAAGGAAATATCTAGGGCTGTCAAGCCTTGCGGGCAGGGCCGGCCCGGCCCAACCCAGCGGGCCTAGGCAATTTTTTGGGCCGGGTCGGGCCGGCCCAAAATTTCAGCGGGCCTTGAACAATGAAGCCCAGCCCGGCCCTATACGGGCTGCCGGGCGGGCCGGGCCAAAACGGGCCAAAAAATATATATTTTTTTCTTTTTTTTTTAGCTCCAAAAATTAATAAATTAAATCAAATTTAAAGAAAAAAATGAAGACAAATTCGACCTTAAACAATCTACATCTAAATTACATAATTGCCTAAAATTAAATGTAAACAAATATGACTAAAACTAAATGTACATAATATGAATACAAGTAAAAAAACAAAAACTAATTGCAAAAACAACAAAAACTGAAAACGATTTATTCACAAATTAATTAATACAGTAATCAAATCAACTGGAATCAAATAACAACCACAAAAAATAATAAAAAATAAATAAATCTTTCAAGTAAAAATAATTTAATATTGATTGTTGATTGCTAATTTAAATCCTAAGTTAGACTTCGACTCGTCATTGTCGTCAATTGAAGAAATTGACTTAGATTTGGTTGGTTTCATTGGGATTGGCCGATTGGAATTTGGGAGGAGATATAAATTTTTGAAATTTTCACCTTCTATACTGACGGGCCGATTTAGGCCCGAAAGCCCGGCGTGCTTTTTGGCCCGCGGGCCCCATGGGCCGGGCCAGGGAGGCCCGGTTTTTTTTGGGCCTTGGAAATCCTAGCCCAGCCCGGCCAAAACTATGGGCGGGCCGGGCGGGCCCATCGGGCCGGGCCATTTTCGGCCCATTTTGACAGCCCTAGAAATATCAATGACAAGTTATGGTTTGTAATATTATGATCCCTTTTAAACAAAATTAACATAGCGATAGATTTGTAACCAAATTGACTGTTGGTCTTATAAGAAATTTAAAAATATAACCAATTCGATTTTCGGAATGATAATTGCAAATGCTCGTGCGCTAAAAATCAATTTGACTGTCAACTAAGCAAATAAGAATGAGACTCAATGGGGAATATTAATTTCACATAAACAGATAATCTTACCGTTTTTATTTATGTATTCATATCCAAATAAAATATCGATCAAATTTCAACTCCGATGAGAAAAATCATATAAGTTTTGGACATCAGCGAAACTTAGTATCCTGCTTTTTGGATGCATCGGATAACCAATTAGTATATCTTGAGATTTGAATAATGAGTGCGTTTACTTTTATGGATAAATTTATGAAATAATGGTGTCAAATGGCCAGATTGAACATGCAAACATAATATTTGGCCACTAATTAAAAAAACACAAATTATGGTCATTAATTAGGCAATATGCCTAATATACCCCTAATTGGGCGGACTGGGTAGGGTCAGGAGCGCGGGTCGGGTTAGGCACTTATGGCACTATTAGTGCCATAAGTGCCAACGAAATTTTTTTTTACTCCCCCTGCCATGTCTACCCCCAGACTCCGACCCCACCCACCCCCAAGCCAAAAGAAACTTTTTAAACACTTCCCCTAGGGTTTAGATATTCCATTTAGGGTTTAGATTATTCATTTAGGGTTTAAATGTTCCATTTAGGGTTTAGATGATGTTGTTGTTTCTATATTTATTCTGCATGTTTGGCACTTATGGCACTAATAGTGCCATAAGTGCTAAAAAGACCATTTTACTTTATTTTATTTTGGATTTTCGTTGGCACTTATGACACTATTAGTGTCATAAAATAAAATAACAAAAGTAAAATTTGATTTATTTTTATCTAAGGGGGAGTAATTTTTTTTTTTTTTGTTTTTGGCTTGGGGGTGGGTGGGGTCGGGGGTCTGGGGGGGTAGACAGGGCAGGGGGAGTAAAAAAAAATTTCGTTGGCACTTATGGCACTAATAGTGCCATAAGTGCCTAACCCGACCCGCGTGCCTGATCCTACCCGGCACGCGACCCGCGCTCCTGACCCTACCCAGTCCGCCCAATTAAGGGCAAAAACGTCCCAAAGCTATAAAAATGGCCAAAATTTATGTTTTTTCAATGAGTGGCCATAATTTGTGTTTTATGATTCATTTTGGCTATTCCAAAATTTTACTCTAAATTTATTATTAAAAAATGATAATAAAAATTTATACCTTTAAATATTTCTTTTCTTTTTCAATATTTGGCACAATAGAGAAATTCACCATTTTCCTTTCAATATTTGTATTTTAAGGATGGATAATATTATCCACTAAGAAATGGAGGGATAATATTATCCATCCTTGAAGTGAAAATAAGGAAAGAAAAATGACGAACTTCTCTTTTGTGTCAAAAATGTTGAAAAAGAAATGAGACATTTAAAGGTATAAATTTTATTATTTTTTATTTTTCAATGATAAATTTATCCATCAAGGTAGATGCATTCTAATATAAAACTATTGCATTCTAGAGTGACCTTGTGCTGTCATCCAAATCCTACCAGGCCAAGGTCTATGTAATATGAATCTGTCACATTTAATTTTTTAAAAACAATTTATTCATTTATATGATTTACAAACAATTATACAAAAACATTAGTTTATCTCGTGTATCGGTGTATGTGCACCCAAAACAATGGTGGCAAGTTGTTATGAACACACAAAAGGACTTACTATATTTTTTATTGGGATGAACTCCTGTGAGACCGATCTTATGAATGAAACCAGTTTTTCACGAGAAGGCGTAGCTACGGAATGTAGGACGAAAGCTCGATTTTGGCGAAGCTACAACCTTGGTCCAGGGCACGACAGCGACTTTGGCAAAGCTGCGACCGCGGCGCAGTCGCAGAGTACATATGTGTACTGAAAAAAAGCTAATATAAAAATATTACTCCCTCCGTCCCAACTTTTAGTATCCAACTTTCCTTTTTTGGTCGTCCCACATTTTGGTATCCATTTCTATTTTTAGTAAAAGTAGGTGGGGCCCTTACTCCACTTTAATTATTTTAACTCTCACATAAAATGTGGAACCCTTATTCCACTCACAACACATTAATCACTTTATTAAAACCCGTGCCGTTTTCAACTGGATACCAAAAGCTGGGACGGAGGGAGTATGATTTTTTCATATCAATTATTACTTTTTATTATGAAAATTAGGACTGTCTAAATGAATATCGGGTATTGAATAACCCGATAATCGAACCGAATCAATTTATCCAATAATCAATTTTTTCGATTGTTGGATCGGTTTTGGTTATTGAATTTTCAAAAAATTTGGTATCGGTTAACCCGATAACCGATTAGCATTAACCAAATAACTGATTATTATTTCATTAATATTCCCTCTGTCCTTATAACATGTATCCAATTTGTCATATCCGTCCGTTCTCATAAAATGTATCCAGTCTATTTTTGGTAAGTTTTCCACTAACAATAAAGTGGGACCATTATTCCACTTACAACACATTCAATTACTTTATTAAAATTCGTGCCATTTAAAAATTGATACTTTTTATAAGAACGAATGGAGTATTTTTTTTAATTATAATTATTATTTTATCATTCTAATTTCGATGTTTAGTTAAATTAAAATTATGTTGTATTAAAAAAATAAGAAATAGTTTTGGTGCAGTGGATTAGTCGCTCCTTGTATTTGTTGAAGACTTGTATTCAATTCCTCCAACTTGCAATTTAGTGATTTTTTTTAAAAAAAAAATGGGTGTTTGGATACCCGAATAACCAAACACCCAATTCGATTATTGGGTAATCAAACACCCAATTCGATTCGAAACGGTTATTGGAAATAGGCTCAAGTAGATTTCAGGTAACCGAAATTTTCGGTTCGGGTAACCAAACCCGAACCAATTGACAGGCCTAACGACAATAATTACTTGACAAATAAATGAAAAGTATAAGTTATCGTGAGTAGAAATAACAATTGTCGTGAAAAAAAGTATGTTTGACAAACATTGCATTTCTTTAAATCGATTGTTATTTCATCAGAATGATAATTAGTTTGAAATATTCGGCCTGTGACCCTGTCACAGTCCAAAATCTCTAAGGATGGCTTATAGTTGGGGTTATGACTCGAAAATGAGATTAAGAAGTGGGGAAAGAAAGGGGCAATTACTTAATAGTCAATCACTTTATGAAAATAGACATTTATCAATATAACACTAGGATCATAACTGATCACCTGAACACCTAAGTATCATATTTGAAATAGAATATTAGCATAATCAGAGTATCTTGTAGCGAAAATACGTGTACATATCCATTCATTCCTCTAATCGTATCAATATAATATGCACAAAACTTGTCATACAAAACTAAAGCATTCAACATTTCATTCATAACATATCTTCACAATCATGTTCCTGCAACTGTTTAAAATCATAATACTGTTAAAAGATTGTAACCAAAGTTACCTTTTTCCCGATTGAGTGTGATGCATGGAGCGTTGAGCGGTGTCGCATGAATTCATATTAGTCAAATGACTCGACTTGGCTTTTGAAGGAAATACTTGGGCCAGAGCAAACGAACTGCTCTGATACCACTCTGTCACAGCCTGTCTCCAAACTTGATGGCTGTCCCCATAGACTAACACAAGTATTTTCTAACGTGTTTTTCCCTCACTCACATGCTCCCCGAGAAACTTCTCAATCACTATTTTTATAGCAACAAAAACTGCAACTAACACAGTATTATTGTAGCACATAAACGGTAATCGAGTATCATATCCATAGGGACTGATAAATGAAACCACTCTAAGTAATTTTAATAAAACTCTAACAATATTCAGGTAAAAGACCGGCGTCGTTAACAGCGTCGGTACACAGTGAGGGTACTAATGGCAACAGTTCGTTTTAGTGTTTGATTGAGCCATTTAATTTACAATAAGTTTTGGTGTTTTGTTTGAGTTGGTAGACTAGGATTTGACTGGCCCCTATATGAAAGTTGCTGCGAAAAAAAAAATTAATAAATTAAGTTTGACCTTTTGCAATTAATTTCCAATCCTTCAAAATTTGCATCACCATGATTTCCATATATACTGTAATCTCCATTCTCAATAGAGCTAAGAGCGTATCCAATAAGGGCTCTATAAAGCCCTCTTATTCAGTGCATTGACTTTATAAAGAGCTTTATAATTTTTATTTTTATTTTATCACATTTTTACTCTTTAATTTTAAAATTCAATATTTCATTAAAATTAAATTTAAATATTATATTAATTAAAATAAAAATTATACTAATAATTTAGTAATTAAAATTCAAAATTACATTAATTAAAAAAATTACAATAATTTAAATCTAGACTACATCAATCCTCTACGCTTGAGCACTTCTTTGAGCATGTTCTTGTGCCATGCCAAATGCATTTCTGACATATTTGAAGTATCCGTAATGAGGATTTTGTAATCGAGCGTCTCCCTTTTCACATCGACAACTTTTATTTTACTTCAACGACTTTAGATTTTGCTTCGGCGAGAGAATTGGTTGAGGTGGTAAATACCTCGATTCCTTTGGAAACACGTTCCATTGCTTCGTAGTATTGAGTCTTCTCCGTTGATGACTCCACTTTTTTCACTTGCCTTTGTCGCGCTTTGCCGCATTCTGGCCTTGGGGCCTCGTCGTGATACTTGGCTCAGAAGATGTTGTCGTGGCCTGTCCTTCCGAGCCCTTCGACTTCTTCGACGAGCGAACCGCTGACATTCGCGCAAAAGCATTGTTGGCCTCGTAGATCTCATGCGCTTGTTCAGTTATTTGCTCATCATTTATTCCGCTAGCACAATTGGCTTTACATTTCTCGTAAATCGCCTCCCACACCTTGACATCCTTTTGATCGCGTTGAAAGTGAGATTTGATCTGCTTCTTGTCACGAACATGAGCCCCATCATACCGATCATCGTTGTATTTTCTGGTGATATCTCCCCAATATTAGGTTCCCTTTTTCTCCATTCCCGTAATTGGGTTGTGGGTAGCCTCCACCCACAACATACAAATGAGCTTCGTCTTCGCCGATGTGTACCCGGTGCTGGGCTTCGACTTCTTTGGCTACGACACTTCGACGATGTTGTCTACAATGGCATGAGTTGGGTTCACTGTGGTTGGAAGAGAGCATGGAGAGAAGATATTCGAGGCCTGCAAGAAAGGTGCGAACCCCATCATCGGGGAAGAACTAGAAAGCCCCAGGGAAGAAGAAGAACACCCGAGGCTTGAGCTATATTTTTCATATATATAGCCATTGAATTGGTCTTCCATTTTTTGGCAATTAAAATTAAGTCAACTAAAATCAACTTTAGAATAATGAAAATGAAACAAGCAGATACAATTAATTGGCAAAGTTTTTTTTTTTGAATCACAAACAGACCTAATTCTACGGAGGCGACGCTCCGGTGACAGATAAATCAGGGGCTGCAGTGGTGAGAGAGGGAGATATATTAAGAGATAGAGAGAGATAGATGGAGCACGAGAAAGATAGGGAACGAGAGATATTACCTGGCAGGACAGACAGCGTGGTTTCAGCGGTGGCGGCGCAGTTTCAGCGGCGGTGGTGGGATGACTTAGTGACGGACATACAACACCTGTGAGAGCAACACAAAGAGAGTGAGTGAGAGCATAAGAGAGATAGAGATAGAGAAGAGAGCGAGAGAGATAAAGACGTGAAGAGCTCTCGATCGTCGAAATGAAGAGCTCTCGATTCGTCGGAGGAGAATTTTGAAGTTAGGGCACCAAATCTGAAAGGGAAAAAGCCCGAGGCCTATTTTACTAAAACAAACACCGACAGACTACCAACGGTAAAGCTTCATCGGCAACAGTTTTTCCGGCTTTCCATCAGAAGTTTTACCCGTCAGTGATTCCATAGGTAATTCACGCGGAAAAAGCAGAAAAAAACTTCGTCATAGATTCGCATAAAGCCATCAGTGATTACCCACAGAAGTCGCGCCACCAATGATTCTGTTAGTATACAGTGGTTTTTTGTAGTGTTAGATCCCAAAAATACTATAACAATATCTTATATCATTAAATATACATTAAAAATCTATATGATTTTATGTTTCATTGCTAAATTAATTAAAAAACTAACTTCTGTTTAATTATATTAATCATGAAAAGAATAATTTTTCAATATATTGTGAAATTTATTACAATTATTAAACTTTAACAATTTATTAATATGAAATTCATGAATTATGTGCAATGCACATACTCTCTGCTAGTTTATATTAAATTGTTCTATGGACACAACATTGTGTGATTTGATAGCCAGGCTTTGGAAGGAGTGTGACTTGTGGAATGTGTTGAAACCGATGTGGTACCTTTCTTTGGAAGATATCTGCGGAACGATTTTTCCGTAGATGGGAGTGGATGGCCTACAACTTTTTCTAGTAACTTGGAGATATCTTCATGGAGACAAAAAAGGTGATACGCACATAACATAATCATACGAGTAGATTGAAATACAAATTAAAAGATAGAACAATCTGCAACAAGGGAACCCGAGACAGTCTGAAACAATGATACAAATTGTCATTAAATATAAAGAATCACTTATAATCTATTGCATAAAAGAATTGATTACAACATATGTAAGAATGAATTAAATGTGACAGCCGCAGCAGAGGTAGAAGAAGCAGAAAGTGGAGACAAGAACAATGGCTTCCACCACATAAACAATCTTGAAAATGACATCATCAACCAACCATACTCTAATAATATTTATCTTCTTTGTTTTGATGGAAGAAATTCTCCATCTCCACCACTCCTTCCTCTCTCCCTTCAATGCCCAAATCCTCCTCACCATCTCTCTCTCTCTCTCAGAATGTTGGCTAGTTTATAAGGAAAAAGGGAATTTTCATTGATTATATCTGTGAGAATTGCCGAAGTTGGTAGTATACTAATATTCTTGATACTGCATAACAGCTGCTGCACTTTCTTTTTTTCATCTTTTTCCGAACGGGAAATTGACACCTTTTAAATGATTAATTAATGCGTAACGGCTTCATACTTTTTGTGTCAATCTCTCAAACGGCTAGCAGACGTTCTAGATGATTAGTGCTAATCAACATATGTAAATTGTAATGGAATTTGAGTTAGATATACTAGTGTGGAAAAAGATGTTAACCAATAACCATATGCTATTTTGGCTACATGGTTTTTACACAGCCTATAATTGCAGTACAATAGTAAGCACAAAAGTAAAAGTATGATGAGCTCAACTGAAACGGTAAGTAATGTGAATTATAGTATCTGATAAGACAGTAATGATCAAAACCCAGAAAATTTCAAGAGGCCGAAGACTTCTCCTCCTTCCTCCCGGACAAAATCATTGATATCTGGAGGCCCCGACTGAAGGCTTGGTTGAAGAGCAGACGCGTCTGGAACTCAGACATGAAAGGGAACCACGACAGCACAACAACCGGCATGAAGATCACGAGGCCCATTATGGCCTCGTAAGCTCGTGACAGTTCCATCACAGACTCCCAAAGTCCGATGCCCTTCAAGCAAGGCGCGCATGCTTGAGCAATCTGCCATTAGTGACATCAATCAGAGCAAGAACCAAAGCATGTATAACATAGAATGGAGGAAGAAAAAACGCGAGAACCAAATGCTTACGAGGATCAGGGCCCACCCGGTGGGCAAGAAGGCCAACGTAGCAGCAAAGATATCACTGATAGCAAGGCCAGCAACAACAAATAGCACAGTCATCACTGATGCAAACCCGAGGAACAGAAGCGCTTTCAGAATCCTAAACATGAGCTGAAAGTCTGTACCAAACTTCCGTCTCCCCATCGACACCATCTGTGGCAAAAACAGCTGAATCATGATATTGACCTTATGCAGACAGAGATAAGGAAAAATCCGAACATTCATACCTTTAAGACGAGAAGAACTGTGAGCATCACAAACCAAGACAAACCGTAGACCTACGAGATGAATGATTTTGAGCTAGAGTGATGACAAGAAGGTATGGTGAAAGAAAGAGATGATTGCATTAGGACGTACCATGATCTCCTTGCGGCCGTGTGATATTTTGAGGCGATAGACAATGCCGTACTGGTATATGAAAAATCGAGATGCAAGGATGATCTCCAGCACTCTGCCCCTTATATTAGTGTATTTCAAGTGTTCATGCTCTCCATTCCACCAAGATTCCCAACTTTTATCCTGTGCAATCCCGATCCCACCACGGTTTCCCATCCACTTCTTCCAATCCGTCCAATCATCCACGGTCTTTTGCCAGTCGAAACCGGATGGGTTAAAAACGAAAGGAGCGAACAGCCAGGAAGCAACAAGGAACCACATTGAAAAGGTGATGAAGAAATATAGTGATGAACTGCGGTAGGAGTGCCCATATACCTCGTAGATGATCAAAAGTAACAAAAGCTCCAAACCTTTGACAAAGTGACTGCGGGAATACATTCTATAGTTATCAGCAAACTTGGCATGAAAGACGACAAAGCCACGCCCTGTGGCTCGGTATTTCGACCCCCCATGTAACAGGGTTCTACCATAATAGTGGGCTTTTGTTCCAAGCTGAAATGTGAAGAAGACAGATGCCAGCTGCAATTGCATGATGATTAAATCGCCAATGGCAGTTCGAAAGCCTCGCTCAAGGCCGATTTCCATCACCATGGGCAACACCAGCAACAGGCCTAGCTGAAAAAGAGATTGAGTTGCCAAAGCCTCCTCAAGAGCTTTACTCTGACGAATATACGGATCATCCAGAATTCGCTTTTCTAAACCACTCAAGACCATGTATAGTCGTCCATATAAGAAGACGTAAACAATAAGCACAGTAACCTAGTGAGAAAAAATATTTTATCAACTTCTAATATGACAGAAACTATAAGCAAAGGAAATAGGTGTAATCTCACATACCATGCTACTGAAGTAAAACCCGACTGTGGTGAAGTAGAAGGACAGCATTCTGTAGAAATCAAACCTACGTCCAAGTCGATAGACATCTCTGCTAAGAGTCTGCTCTCCGTTGCCATTTGCAACCTTCGCCTCAAATAGAGATATCTGATTCATGCCAACATCTCGTCCCTTACCCACTTGGATGTATTCATGATGCGTTACATAGCCATTCCGCAGTGTTGAATTGTATCCTGAAGATATTAACTTGATCAAAACATAAGAAGGAGGAGGATGACGAGAAGAAGAAATTTTAGATATTTATACCAGAAATTTTAGACATTTATACCAGAAAATATATCTTCACTCAAGTTGATTGTTTTTGAAGCTTTGCTCAAGCCACCTCTTGTCAAATGAAAGATTCTGTCAAAAATATCGGGATGCCCGTAGTGGAACCTTACCCTGTGAGCATAGAAGAGCTTGAAACATCACATTATGACATCATGACACATGAAATATAGGAGTATGGACCAGAAAGCAACTTTACCTTAAAGGGTTTGCCAAAATCCTTTGCCCAATAGTCACAAAACTTGTTTCTTGATTGGACATGAACCAAGCAAGTGAGGAGACACTATTATAAAAAAGTGAAGTCAGTGCATGCATAGAATTGTATCATTGAAGGTTATTTGTCAAGATAATAGTATATACATTAGCTCTTCAAATAGAATGACAAACCTTCCTGTGAAGATGTGCTCCCTCAATCCCAGAATTGTCGGTCTTCTCTGTCCATGATGAGGTTTTAAGAATTCCTCCAAAACATTGCGCATCTTGAAAGCTTCCTCAAAATAATTATCCTGGGGAAAAACAACCATTTTATATGATAATGAAAACAAGCAAAGAGGAAATTAAATAGAGAACGTTTGGACTAACCTGATTCATGTCTATTGTTTGCAAGGCTTCTCCACGGGTAAAAATGATAGCATGGTTTTGATTCTCGGGTTTCCCCTCTCCGATTTTAGCTGGAGGGCCTGGAAGCTTGATACGGTATATTTCCTGGGGTTGCAATACAATTATGTAATTCACAGACCAAAATTAAGAAATCGGAAATGAATCAATTGCAACAGAACATAAACAAAATAGTCTTTCTTGTACCTCGTCCAGCTTATCCCCTCCCTTGACTAAGACAGAATAATAAACCTTCTCAGTTTTCTTTTGACTGTCTACTGACTCTACTGTCTCCTCCCTCTCATCTATATAAGCAATACGCAGCGTTGGATGCCTGGATAAGAGATTTTGAACTTAGCCAGTGTAAGATCGATCAATAAGACTAAGTGCTTACTGAAACTTACGTCAACATGAGGTTCAGAATATTGAGATAGTGTCCACGTTCTCGGGGATCACTAGACATCTTTTGTGCACCATAGACCTGGCAAGATACAACATAAGTGAACTTGAGATCTGCTAAAGCTTGTGCTCGTTCCTTAAGAGTTCTGTAGTTATGGTGAGTCGTATCAATGGCCCGATAGCCTCCAAATATAGCTGCAAGGGAAACATGAATATCGCAATCAACAGATAGCTCCAATTAAAAAAAAAAGATTTGATTTACTACAGAAAAATATCGGAGTGTGTGTGTGTGAGAGAGAGAGAGAGAGAGAGAGAGAGAGAAAGAAACCAACCATCATCATCAGCAAAATCCAGAAAGCATTGAAGTTCTAGGGCCTCCCTATAGTACATCATTCCTCTCACTGGATGCTCAGCAAGAAAAGTAAAAAAGGGAACATCCGTCAGAAATGTATATTCACATTAGGTTAAAAACACGTAAGTACATCTGTACATGCTTGTATATCTGACCTGTCCGAGCAAGTGTCTGTCCCCTGTAAGAAACCCAATAACGATCCATTTCATTCCTGTCTTTATTGGCATAACTGAGTTTGGGGTCTTTGATCCGCTCCAAATAATTTTTCCATTCATCTTTTTGTTTCAAAAAACAACGCGAGAGTTGAATATCTTCCTGAACAATCACAGTAGTTGCACAGGAGATAAATTTAGAACTCACCTGGATAAATCTTCTGAAGGTAAAACAAAGTTGAAATGCCATCCTCATTTTCCTTTTTAAGCTCATCCGTTGAATAGAGAACATCTTCTCTATAGTATGGTGTCAACACACTGAAAAATAAAACAGATTCAAATATACGCTAGAATTGCATGAGATTGACCTCAACTATCATGCCCGAGGATCAATTCAACGTATATGAAACAGAAAACAATTTAAGAAAGCCAACAAAGACAAAGCATGTAATCAGAAAGTACTAATAGAAAAGAAGCATTAACTACATCTTTTCCATTTACGATGATCAAAAGGAATGATAACAAAAGGGTAAGATTTCAGAGTTTTGGCCTACAATATGCTCCTGTCCGCTTCATAATTTACATGTTTTCAAATGGGAAATTTTTTATTTAGGTTTGGAAGTGGAGACTTGAGCATAATTACAGTCATGAGCCAGTAGACAAGCAACCTGAGACTTTGAAGATTAGATCATACCTAAAAGACAGCATGTTGCGGACTTTAGGAGCAGAAGGCATTGTCATAAATAAAGAGTTGGCAAAGAAAGTAATGCGTCGCCGAGCTTCTAAATTCATTGGGACATTGATTGCTGACTCTTTCACAGTTAAAAGTAAATGAAGTCGGACAACCTGCGCAATAGAAAATGAAACAAATTTAGAGTCATCAACATTAAGTCAGCTATAGAGAGGACACAGAAAACAAAACCTAACGAACCCTTTAAGTTTCCAATACCTTTTCCTTCCAGGAGCTGCTCTCCAAGAGATTGATATTTACCCTATCAAACTTCTGCTGTTCTTTCTCATTTCCTTGATCCAAAATCCTAAAGAAAGGCTACATTTCAAAATACTGAAAATATAGTATCACAGCTAGCTGTCAATAAAGAATTTAAAACTTACTTCTGGCCATCAAACATTACATCTTGAATGATAATTTCTATGATATCCTGGAGCGTGTTTATGATCTGAGATCTGTATATCTCGAGGTCTTCATAATCTTCCATCTGCCATTTAAACAATAACTCCAAATTGAAATTGCAAGAGACATTCAACATCTAGATTTACTGAAGAATTTGATGCTGAACTTTTAAAATTTGGATCTTACAAGAAGTTTGAAAAATCTATCCAATTTCTCACTTAATAAAGGCAGCCCAGCCATGTAAAATTCCCTCAAGAATCTTCGATCTTGTATGCTGCTGTCAACTTTGTCGCAAATTTGTCTGATAATTCTGAAAGTTGGAGCAAGAGTTCAAGAAGTAAGTCATCTCAGAAAAAAAAAAGGATGACAAAACAAAATCTACTCCTTTCTTTAAAATCAGAAATTAAGACAAACTTCTGCATGACAAGACAAATATTAATTATGTCTCTTACTCCTTATCCCCTTCATCTAGCAGAAGGCCAATGAGCACTTGCTTCAATGTCTCGTAGCATTCAATCACAGCAGACTTCATGAAATCATCGTTCTTAATTTTCCTGAAGAGTTCAGCATCTTCGTTTTCCTTGAAATCTTTTGCCATGTCCAGTGCTATTGGAATCTAATATCAACACAAAGACACACTCAACAAGAAAGCATAATAGAAATTAAGAAATGGGAACTTGATTAGTTTTTACCTTACTGGCAAGCAAGAAAGGAGGCCACTGGACAACAGGAACATCACTTGATGAATAAGGCACAAGAAGCAGATCTCTCTCCCTGAAAAATGGGTCCCGTATAATCAAATTATCGAATAAAAACCTAC
The DNA here is from genome assembly GCF_028751815.1 of Salvia miltiorrhiza. Taxonomy (NCBI): domain Eukaryota; kingdom Viridiplantae; phylum Streptophyta; class Magnoliopsida; order Lamiales; family Lamiaceae; genus Salvia; species Salvia miltiorrhiza. The sequence goes on from NC_080388.1 coordinate 36,111,499, forward strand.
ACTCATCAGGACAATTGAACTTTGAAGGAAAAGCATATGATTTCCCATCTAAGAGAGAGATACCGATGACTGATCAAGTCCTCGTTTCTGAGAGATGATATAAACTCATTCCACATCTGGGAGAACTTTGCAATGTTTATTCTCTCAAATATGTCATCCTGCCATAACAGTTAAGAGAAATAAGAAGGCTTTCAGATGTACATTTGTACAGTTTACAGACATTTAAATAAGGTAATTCACTTTAATATTTGAAAAATGTTTTCCAGACTGCCAATTTATCATCAAGAGATCATCAATGTAGTACCCCTCTATGACGTTTGGCTTCCCCTTTGGAGTATGGAACAAGACGCTTGCTGAAAGCTGAAGGAACAGATTCAAATCTTGCCCTTAACATGCCAAGGGTCCTAATCTAGCAAAGGAAAAATGGGTCAGGAAAGATTCTCGAAACATATCACTTAACACACATCATAAGTTGGGAAAGGTTTTTAGGGCATTATCTAGCAACTTGACAGGGCCAAAATCACTAACCTCTCCAAGGTGGCTAAATGCACCATAGATCCCACCAATGATAGTTCCATATATAGCATACCATATTTGTGTATCCATGAAATATACCTATATGCAAATTAACTTTTCAAAAAAATTAAGAAGAAAAATTGGTAGAAACATTTCATGGCAAGAGTGTATTTGGTCACATACCAGAATGACTGGAGCCCAGATAGCAATAACCACGCCCATATTATGAGTTGCTGAATTCCATATGCACATTGATTAGATCGTCAACCATAGAAGTAATAGAAACAAAAACCAAATTGTTAATTTGAGAAAATGTTACCATTTGGAAAGAAATCATGCCAATCATAACTACTGACAGTGATATTCATGATCGTCCTTGTCGGTTCAATTAATGGCAGTATCTGATTAAGGCAAAAATGAAAGTCTGATGAGAATTTATTCAAGAGCAGAAAGCTCATGAAAATACACACAACTTTTGAAAATAGAGGAATGATGTCTATGATCATAGAAAAAACTGAATATAGAAGACGAAGTTTCTACGGTTATGCAACCACATTTGAATTAATTATTGTTTGGGATCATTATGTCAGATACAGCAGCCTATTGTCAGAAGAACACAAAATCATGCACCATGGCAATAGAGGTATTTAGGAATTTTGAATGATAAAGTTAGTATAGCATATATCTCTATTAGTGTTCCTCAAAGTCCCCAAGATGAATATATATATATATATATATATATATATATAGGAGAAGGTTCAATGGAGAAGTAAATGTTTGCAAAGAAAGGAGAAGCAATCTCAGCCATTGATCTTATCTAATCTAACGGTCAGCATTCGTTCGTTTAACGTTCAACGAGAATTGTGTTGAACTTATACAGGGTTCGAACCCCCAAACCCCCAAACGTTCAACAAAATTATTCGTATGTTCAACCGCTTCTACTGACATGTTCATGACATATTCAATGTTTCTCCATTCTCTACTTATATATCCTTCTCCATAGAATGCGACCCTATATATATATATATATATATATATATATATATTTCTTGTCAAAGAGAATAAGGTCACCTCAACATAGTAGCTAAATGCTAGCTTGCTTATTAGCAGTGTAATCCAAAATAGTGTGTACCTGAGAATAAAAGAAAATTGAAATCAAAGGTACGCAAAAAACTAAGAGATTATCTAGTAACTCGAAGAGACAAGTAGCAAAACAAGGAAAGAAAAATGGGAAATTGTTATTCCATATAAAAATTTGTCTCGCAACTGAAACCTTTTCTTTTGTTGCAATTTGCGACCTGTACACTGTATATATTCAAATTGAACTGGACTACCTTAAATACCCTTGCTAGTGGCTATTACTTACAAATTTTGGCCATAAATAAAATTTAGGTTGCGAGCTGTAACAAACAAAAGGTTTAGGTTGCAAGCACAAACACAACTATATAGTTCAGGAGGCAAAATATTTTTTCCTCTAAAAGAGAAACCAAGAAGTAAAGGAATAAATTGACATGCATAGTAACCAGCATATTTATAAGTATCTTTGGGGAGTACTAAGAACACATGCACAAACATATAAAAACCATGACAAAGAGATGGTCTGATTGAACAAATAAATGTAGCACACATGCACACAATTGACAAATCAACTAATGTGACTAATGTAGTTGTGCATGTGTTACATTTATTTGTTCAATCTGGTCATTTCTTGTTCATGGATTTATGTGTTTGAGCACGTGTTCTTAGTTCTCACCAAAGATAGCATGCATTGTTTAGGGGCAACTACGATATTTTACTTGAAAAGGGAGAACATATCTTCATGCATTCCTCTTCCAATATACAGCTTTGGCTGGAACAGAAAAAAGGACACATTAAAACCATAATTTATCATAGTCATCAGAAAATGCACCTTTAGATCAACTAACCTGAGCCCACCACATAAGAAGAACAATGATGCGCCAATTTGAGCGTTCCATGACTCTCCGCAGAAAAGGAAATAAAAAGAGGAAGGAAGCTAACATATTAGGTAGAAAATAGATTGCAATGCAGTAATAGTAAAGGTCTTGGTTCTGCCAATCTGCTCCCAAATTGTCGATTAATCTCATTATCCCAGTTGGGTTCTGAATAGATCTGGAATATGTCAGTGGCATGACTATAAGCCAAAATGTAGCAATTGCCAATTTCAGGAGATATCGGAGTATCTGGGTAACTTTCAGGCTCCTCCAGGCGTTGAAACTGAGGACCATGTCGAGGACAGCTACAGAGGGATGATAGACATGTTATTAATATATTACGCAGGAAGCTCTATGTCGAGTGACAAAATTGACAGAATACTGAAAATGTACAGACCCGCCTACAGACACAAAGAAAAATATACTCCCTTCGTCCCAGTACAAATGTCCCACTTTCCATAATGGGATGTCCCATTACAAATGTCTCATTCCTTTTTTGGCAACATATTCTCTCCCTATACCTAATATTTAAACGATTTCCACCAACCCATTTTATCCACTAATTATACATTTCTTAATCTCCGTGCCCAAAAGTAATGGGACATTTGTAATGGGACGGAGGGAGTACAATTTAAAAAACAAAAAGGAAAAAGGCTAACAGGTACCTCGCAAGAAATTCAAAATGGCAGCAGTGATAAAGATGCTCAAAACACTTCTGAATACATCCTCGTCAAAAAGAACATTTGAGGATACACGTTGATGCCATGCAATTATAATCATTGCCTGATACATATCAAGGAACTGGTAATTAAAAGAAGAGAAGAAAATAAAAAGTTTAAACAAGAAATGTTAATACTACTGAAGAAGTTTTCATAGTTCGTCCCCTGCTGAGACTCTTCAAATAAAACCAACACCTTGCTGCACCAAGGAAATTCCCTTTTCCCTCATCATCCTTTCACTAAATGCTTCTTATTTTCTAATGAAAATTGTTAACTGTAGTAAATATTGCATTGTCATTACCATCCAGGAATTTTGTAAATCTTTTTAGATTGGCTTCTATAGATAAGGTGATTAGAAAATGATGACACATCTTGAGATTTGATTTTATGCAAGACATATGAGACTCTCAAATGTGGTTTCTAGAAAATTCATTTATGTATACTTCCAACACTAATTAAAAGCCATAAAGCACCTCAAGATGAATATATACACACAAATTCACAGAACATAACAAAATGAGTATAAATGAAGTACCTGGAGTGCCAATATAAAGAAAATCCACATTCTGTCAAAACTCCTGTAAAGGTGCCAAAATGTGCGCACTTCCACAAAATTAGTCTTGGGCTTTCTATTTCCGACAGCCTGGTTATTTCTCTGTGAAACAATCTGATTAAGTACCAGTATTTCTTAGTTTCAAAAATGAACTTAGATATACTTTTAGAAAACTGGAGTACATACAAAGCCATTAGAATTACAATTTACAACTTCAAGCAAACATCTCAAAATTCAGTGAGTGAACAAAGTGACTTAGGACTATCCCTTGGCTGTACTTTGCTTCTTCCTTTTTGTTTATGGTTTAACTTATATTTCACCAACATATTTGCTTTGCTAGAAGAAAGGAATTAAAAATGAAACATCTATTTCATATTAGTTTGCATGACTTAAATTTCCCTTTGTTAGTGGTAGCCGACCCACATTGCAAGTGGAATCCAACTTAGTTTCAAAGATGTACCTTTGCAATCATTTTTAAGAAATGATGCCTTATCATATGAAAAATCAATCATGTTATACAGGATAATCAAGAAAGAGGTGTGACAGGAGAGGTCTGTTTGCGTTTATCAACACAATGAATGTAGATATAACCATGTTATAGGGCTCAATACCTTGTGTCTGGACTTTATCACAACCGAATGCACAAAAAAATCAGCTTTTAGATCCAGTGGCCATTTCAACCTAAAACACCTCTTTGTCCTGACAAGGGAGGAAAATGCAAGGGCAAACAAACCAAGAAACAGAATTAATAAATAAATAAAATAATTCAAACATTGAACTGCAAGGGAAATAATTTTAATTGTGACTTCGCCAAATAAGATTTATCCCATTAAAAGTATTTGTGAAGGTCTCAATAATCTGGGTTTCTGTGTTCTGATAAGTTCATTATATGTTCCAAGAAGTTAACCAGAAAATACAGAGTTATGATCAATGAGGTACCAAAAGTATTCATTCAGATCATCATAGTTTCTCCATGCTGAATGGCTTGCTTTTCCATCTTTGTTTCTCCTGGCTTCCTTTATTCAGAAGATGAATGATTAATATGAAATGAATAATTAAATAAATAACCAATACCAAATTGTCATTTACCTTTTGCAGAACGTCATAAATAGGGGTCACTATCTTCTTTAGAAATGATTCCTCACCTAGTGGTGCTAGTTGGGTAGCAGCTCCAGTAACGTGTTGAGCATTATTGAAAAGAGTTTCATGCATCTCCTTTGCCATCTTGTATTCCAAACAGAACAAGTTATTCTTTTGCATACATATATAAGAATAATCATCAGCTACGTACTTGAACAGTAAACAGAAGAACAGCAAGAACTTTCTTTTTTGCTTATACTAAAAACAATGGCATATATAATAGCATGTCAAGTAAGATGTCAGGACAATAGACGTGAACATACACAGTGAAATATATAGCATAAGCACTCTGGCATAAATCGAATATTTGACGCTTCACCCCAAATAAGGAGGTAAAGTCCAATGTACAGAAGCTGCAACTGTTGTCTCCTTTCATCCCGTGGACAGCTGTAAGCATGTAAATCACATAGTCAGATAGTTACATGGTTATGTGACATACTAATAAGGAAATTTTGGTAATAATGCAGTCAACTTACTCCAGATGTTGTTTAAGGTGTAGATATTTACACCACGACTGATAATTTTTAAAAATCCTGTCCATCAAATCCTGAATCATCTTGCCATCCAACTGGTGTATTAAAAGAGGAGATCAAATCAGGCATGAATGGATTTTCTTTGTAATCTTTGATTGTTCCATGGAGAACAAATGACATTCTTACATGAGCATAAGTCTGAAGATTCTTGTTTCTTATGTCCATATTTGCAAGAAGCAATATCAAGTGCTCCCTCTGATTAGCAACATTTCCTTTCTTCAAAACACCAAAGGAGAATACAGATGTATTGAGGTGAGCCATCTTAAGTATCCAAATTCAGTAAAATAACAGAAAATTGGAAAAGGATTTGCAAATGCAGTCAATAAATCAGATGAAGTGTGTGTGTGTGTCATAAAAGAACCAAGGAAGCCCAACTTAAATCTTTAGCCTATTGGACTAGCAGTAGTCAAGTGACTACAACACACACAATGTAGTAAGCATACCTGAAACCCAAAACGTAAAGCAAGCCATTCAAGGATATCATTGACTGGCCTCTCTCTTTCTTCAGGCATTTGGAAAGTTGGAAGATAATCGACATAACGAATAGCTTGAAGCGCTGCTATGATCTAAAATAAGTAATCCAGAAACATAGACTATAAGATGGAGGGAAGACAAAAGTTCTTAATTGCATATTTGTATATGAATCGACATTATAGACACAATGCATATAAAATGACCTCAGGGAGCTCCATAATTGCTGGTTTAACACCAATAGCATGCAAGGGAAGAATGTTGAAGTGCTCATATTGTTCTTTTTTCTCCCGAACATCTTTAGCATATCTTTGGGTCTGCATTTATGATATCATTTAATTGAATTAAGAAATTCTTTCACCACAGCATAGGACAATAATTCACTAGTATTGGAAACATAACCAAACCTCACTGTCAACTTTTGTTGCCGGCACTACCGTCCTTAGCACATCATACAAGACAGTAGCAATCTGATAGATCTTTGCCATCTCCTCCCTTATAAGAAAGATTAACATCATTAAACCACCAACTAAAGTATTCTGTATTTTATTGAAATAATAACAAAGGCTTGGGATTAAGCCTCACGGTGTTTTTGTATGTTCCCCCCTTTTGATATTGTGCTCATAGAACAGCTGATAATATTTCTGGATTTCTCTAGGATCGTTACTTGCAAGCTTAGGTGTTGTCTCTGCTTCTTCCTGCAACCATTGATTTTTAAACATAAACAAGACTAGATGCACTGGATAAAATAAAGAAATAATCTAAAGCAAGCACCAGATTATGACTTATGCTGTATTTAAAACTTTAAATAGAATTAGCTACTTGTAGTCAACTGTCTCTTATGTTAGTTTTATAGCTGCATGTTAATATCAGTTAATTGCCGGAATGGTATCTGAATAAATTTTGAACTATCATCCCAAATCAGATATTGATTAAGAAACTAGATCCACTTCAAGTATTTGCCTAGATCATTGCAACTTCCTATATCAACACTCGCTCGTGGCAGCCGGACCATTGATTAGTCGTACATCGTTTTTGGTACATTGCTTGAGAGGTGATGAAAGGTTAAATAATTTTTTCTTCTCTCCGTAATCCTATAGTATATCTGACAATCATCTTTAAAGATGGCAATGATCTTCAGTCATCACGTTTCCAGACTCATCACTAATCCCAGCAGCTCCCTTGTCAATGTAACATTTCAAAGATTGTACCTAAACCATGTTTGTATACAGTAAATTGTTGTTTTGATCTCTCTCAGTTATTAGTGTTTCTAGTTTTCCTGGCAAACATACAATGAATCTAGGAATAAATTTTGGAGACAAGTATATAGCAGAGCATTAAAGATATAAGGAGTCACGAGATAAAGCTCAAAGACCAAAATTTCAGGAACATAGTTCTTGCAGAAATCAGAATAAATTTCTAGGAAACTGAAAATCAACATCATCCCAACCTTTTCAAGTCTGTGTAGCAAGTATGTTTTAAATTGCCTAACACCCCGCCCGCTGGATGTTCGATCTGCCTTGTGCGCTTGCTCAAGTGCATGAAAACGGCCTGGTCCAATTTTTTTCCGAAAAAGAAAAAGACAGGAAAAGGAACTAATTAACTCTGAAGCATGACAAGAAAGAATAAACTAGGATAACTTATTAAAATAAACAAAAATTCCATATTTTCATTTTGATACGAGTCATGTGACATCAGTCAATAAAATCAATTTAACAAGGAGGAACTGGATACTGGAGTTGTCGATGTCTAGCTTCTTATGAAGCAGACAAGAATTCACTATTGTCCCAAGTTGGGAGAAAAGATAATTGATGGAGTGAGTTCTACTAGGAGTGACATGATAAGTTTCAGATTGAAATGAAAGTTATACAAAGCTCATTCCCGCGAGGCATCTACAAGAATTCAAAAAGTGAGCAAAATGAAAAATGTGGACATGAGCATGCCATTACTCTCTCTCTCTCTCTCTCTCTCTCTGTTCCCTTACTTATGAGTTATGACTATCGGAAAGGGACCTTGGACTCAAAGTGATTCAAAAAGACTGAAATACTTCATTGAAAGCATACCTATAATGCCTTGAGAAGTGTTCAAACAACGTATTATCTAATATATCATTGAGCCAATATAGAAACATTACTCAGCAGAAACCAACTAGCAGGACTATAAAACTTAGAGGTGAGAATTCTTGATGATAGCAAGACATGAACACGACATGCAAATAAATGCGAATTGCATAAACAAATGTTCCATGCGACACATATTGCATACACAAAGTTATAAATCAATAGCATTATTAATTAAGAAAGTATATTAACGCAATTTGATAATAACATAATGAACACCAAGTGCAAAACATAGACAACTAATAATTAATAAGAGTAGAGGAAAACAGACTTCAAAAGTATAAAGAGAGAGAGACGACTAAGAATAACATACCAAAACAACACTCACAACAATTAACATTCATGATAAAAAAAAAATCACAGAAAATCTTACACAAATAAGCAACGCGGGGATTATCTTCCTCGATTTCATTGGCCACGCGGAGAATTGGGGCAATGAATGCCAGCGACGAAGGCACCAGCTCACTGTCCACGGCGGAGTTTTCGTCGGAAGGGTCCATCACAGTTAGCGCCCTCGTCAGCCTCTTCGACAGAGACCGCGGCGGGCCCAGATCGTCCTTGGTCCCACTACTACTCGCCATGCTACTGCTAACGCCACTCCTCTTCCGCTACGGCCACGCCGCAATCCCTCCAATTTTCCCCCCTTTCTATCACCCTCAACTCTCGAGAAATCGTCACCGGTTCCAGAAACCTTTTGGTTGCAGCTGAGCATCCTTGTTGAAGAGTGCATCTGTGCATATATACAAAGCGAGAAAGATTGATGCTTTGATGAAGAAGTGGGGCAAAATCTTTTCCCCTTTTCTTTCGGTTTCTCTATGAGGAAGGAACGAATTTTGGCGCAATAAATTCGAAAATTGGTTGCTTTTTGAGTGGCTTTAATTTCGTCAAATGTGTTAAATAGTGGAAAGATTTTGAGGGCTTTAGCTGCCTTGTGAATCAGAATTCCACTTTGGAGAAGAAGAAGTGTCGAAGATAACTATATACTAACTGCCCTTTTCCCGCCCCTTTTCCTTCATTTCCAAACTTTTTTAAAATAAAAACTATTATCTACTTATCTACAAATACAATGATCGATAATTTTTTGAATAAATCACCAAACTTTGTCGATACACAAGTTTTCCCACTTTATATTATACCCCTTAATACAAATAGTAAACAAAGTGATACCCTTTCCGCTGCCGCTGTACAAAAGAGGTGGATTTATGATGTAAATTCTTTACTTCATTATTGATGTTTCAATTTGTATGTATTTTTTGTAAGAGAATTTATAAAGTAAATTGATATGTGAATGTATGGAATTTATGAAGTAAATATCACACTAAAATATCTTAGTCTTCGCATCGATCGTAAGTCTTTTCTTAGCTCAACAACTTTACGTCAGAAATTATTGAGGAACCGCCTACAACAACTCCCAATTGAGTGCTCATGTGTAGAAGAAGGAATGACAAGAGCTTGAAGCTAAGAGAAAAGGGAATATTACTCACGCAAAGAAAATGAAACAAAATATCTAGATGCTTATAGCTCAGGTATAGGTTCGAGATATTTATAATTAACTTCCTAACTGAACCTGTTGTATTCAAGAACCTTCTCCCTACAGGTCGTTATCCCTCGCTCTATGCATTACATGTATTGCCTACGGTGATACCTCTTACGTACATGAATTGCCCCCGTGTACTTCGCTTGTTGGAACAAATCGCTGCCTACTAACTGTATGATCAAAGATCAAGCCCAGATTCCGAAATGCAAAGCAGAAAGTGAGTGCACTCCACCTGTTTGAATAAAGTCCCAAGCGAGGTGAACCTGCAAAACAGAGAGAAAACAAAGGAAGAAAAAACCGTTGCCCCGTGGTATGAAGGCCACTGCCTTGAAAGCGAAATTCGGCCGACCACGGAGTGCAAGTCCTACACGCCGATTCACTCCCCAAGGTTTACACAGCAACCACCTCAAGTTCGCACTTAAACTAGGATGGTTCGGAGTTGAAAGGAACAAAGACTCAAGAATGTAAAAGAATGAGAAGAAGAAGATGAGGGAAAGTTTCTTAGATCGTTTTTCTCCCCAAATCACCAACTGAGAAGAAATATATATAACCACAGAAGGAGACGTTCACACGTTTGCTCAAAAAGCGAAACCGAAAAAAGAAGACGTTGGCATCCATAACAAACCCTTACTACTGTGCGGCGTTAGGATGAGAGAGTTAAGATTTTCGTAGGGCTTCACTAACAGCCCATTAAACTTACAAAAGACCAGCCCATAAAACACATCTAAACGTCTAAATCTGATGGAAAAGATAAGGATATAAAAACCGATGTGGGATGGAGAAAAGAAGGCCAAAGTCTAGCTATTTCCAACAATCCCCCACAAATAGCTAGACAAGAAAAGTACTCAGCACTAAAAAAAAACATTTAAGTATCAATAATCTTTCGATTTTGAATTGATACGTAGTGAAGCAGAGAAGCATAAGAGTTTATAAAGTGAATCAGATTCTTGAACTAAATAAACTCGGATGCAAGCCCCCACAACACAGAACAGACCTTAGAAATTCCAAACAACTCCACAATTAATTTCACAATCCATGGCCCAACACAACTACCTTGGGAATTCATGAGAGCTCTAGAAAAACTACAATAAGTTTTTCATAGGAGATGGCCAATTCTCCACTCTCACTTAGGTGATTCATCCTTTATTGCTTCTCAATAGCACACCTGAATCATTAAGAGTCATTGCTCGACCTCAAACAACATATAATTTCCATCAAGTCCGTCTCATACTAGGACCACCAAAGATGGCTATGGAAAAAAAAACTTTATTCACCACATAAAACCATCAAGTACAGCAAGTAGCTTGTTGTACCACCCCAACGGGCTATGGTTTAGACAATCAAACAGTGCATAACATAAGTGAACTAATGAACATGAAAGTAGTACAGCTTAGTTTGACCTGCAATAGGTATCCACCATATTCCTTTCACGTCAAAGGTCGCACTCCCATTTCTTTTGAAGTTTCCAACACCAGACTTCGGGAAAGTCCTTTCGTAAACGGATCTGCTATGTTTTTCTCCGACCTCACAAAGTCCAATGATATAACTCCATTCTTCAATAGTTGCTTGACAGCTCCATGTCTGACTCGAATATGTATTTTCTTGCCATTGTAGACATTATTTTTAGCAACTGCAATCGTCGCTTGGGAGTCGCAATGTAGGGATATAGGAGCTGAAGAATCCCCCCACATAGGAAGCTCTGCAAATAGATTTCTCAACCAATCTACTTCTTGACCTGCCAACTCAAGAGCAATAAATTCTGATTCCATAGTAGAGTTAGCTACACACGATTGCTTAGCAGACTTCCAAGAAATAGCTCCACCTCCTAGAGTAAAAACATAACCACTGGTAGAGCACACTTCATCATTATCAGACACCCAGTTAGCATCACAAAAACCCTCTAAAACAGCAGGGAATTTACTATAATGAAGACTCCAGTCCATAGTGCCTCTCAAATATTTCATTAAACAATAAAGTGCAATCCAATGATCATTACTAGGATTATGAGTATAACGACTTAAACGACTCACAGCATAAGCAATGTCAGGTCGAGTATAATTCATCAAATACATAGCACTTCCTATTATTTTAGCATATTTTTCTTGTGAAACACTTTCACCTTTGTTTTTTGTCAGATACATACTAGAATCATAAGGTGTTCTTATCGGAGCTAAATCATACCACCCAAAGCGTCTTAAGATTTTTTCCACATAATGAGATTGACTTAATGAGATCCCTTTTTCAGTTTTTCTCAATTTAACACCAAGAATAACATCTGCTTCACCAAGATCTTTCATTTCAAATTTAGAAGACAAAAAACGCTTTGTTTCTGAGATGACGTCAAGATTCGTGCCAAAGATAAGCATGTCATCAACATACAAGCAAATAATAACATAATCATAACCATACATCTTGGTGTAGACGCACGAATCAGAGTTATTCACAACAAATCCATCAGAAATTATAGTACTATGAAATTTTTCATACCATTGCATAGGAGTTTGTTTAAGGCCATACAAAGATTTTTTCAACTTGCACACTTTATTCTTATGTCCAGGAACTATATAACCTTCGGGCAGCTCAATATATATTTCCTCTTCCAAATCTCCATTTAAGAATGCCGTTTTTACATCCATTTGATGTATAATCAAGTTATGAATTGCTGCTAAAGCCACTAACGCTCTAATAGTGGAGATTTTTGCAACAGGAGAATATGTATCGAAAAAGTCTATGTCTTGCTTTTGGAAAAACCCAACAACTACCAATCTAGCCTTAAACTTATCAATTGTACCATCCGGTTTGATTTTTCTTCTAAAAATCCATTTAGTTTTCAGAGTTTTACAATTAACAGGCAACTCAACTAATTCCCATGTGCCGTTACTCAAAATAGATTCTAATTCACTTTGAATTGCTTCTTTCCAAAAAACTGCATCTACACAAGTTATAGCCTCACTATAAGTTTTGGGATCCTCAACAACAAAGTAAAGGGAAACAGCATGCTCATCAATTAAATCTGGGTTCTCAATTAGATAAGCAGTGATAAACTCAGGCCCATAGGAAGTTTTAGTTCTCTCCCGTTTGCTCCTTCTAGGTTCAACATTAACACCAATTTTTTCATGCTCATTATTCGAAGAACTAGACACCTTGGCATGCACATTAACAGAAGAGTCGGAAACACTTTGAACATTACTCTTTAAGGGAAAAATATGTTCAAAAAATTCAGCATCACGACATTCAGAAATAACTTTATCATCAATAGATAAAAATCTATATGCAGCTGAATTTAAAGCATAACCAATAGCATCAAAGGTTTTTGGTCCAATAGCTGTTCTTTTTGAATCAGGAATGAATACTTTAGCTAAGCACCCCCACATTTTTAAATACCTTAAATTTAAAGCATAACCAATAGCATCAAAGGTTTTTGGTCCAATAGCTGTTCTTTTTGAATCAGGAATGAATACTTTAGCTAAGCACCCCCACATTTTTAAATACCTTAAATTTGGAGCAAATCCTTTCCACAGTTCATACGGCGTCTTGTCTAGCCTTTTGTGTGGCACCCTGTTCAAAATATAGCAAGCAGATAACACAGCTTCCCCCCACATGTTGTCAGGTAGTCTTGAACTTAAAAGCATAGCATTCATCATATTTTTTAAAGTTCTATTTTTTCTTTCAGCTATGCCGTTTTGTTGAGGCGTATAAGGGGCACTAAATTCATGCACTATTCCATTTTTTTCACAAAACTCTTTAAGAAAGGTTGTGCTATACTCTCCTCCTCGATCAGATCTAAGTCTCTTGATCTTTCTATTTAGTTGATTTTCTACTTCGGTTTTGTATTTAAGAAACATTTCTGCAGCTTCGTCTTTAGACCTTAACAAATAAATTCTAGTGTATCTAGAAAAGTCATCTACAAAGCTAATGTAATATTTCTTTCCTCCTCTACTCATAGTGTTTCTAAAGTCAGCTAGATCAGTGTGAATAAGCTCTAGCAATTCAGTCTTTCTATGTTCGACAGACTTAAAAGGTTTCATAGCATATTTAGCTTCTACACATATTTCACACTTAGACAGATTATGCAAGTCCAAAGCATTTATTAGTCCAAGTTTCCGAAGTTTTTTAATAGCTGCTAAATTAATGTGTCCAAGTCTTCCATGCCAAATGTTGTAAGATTCAACGATATAAGCAGAATTAGAATCCTTCTCATTCATGATTTCAGTAGCTACATTGAGAACAAATAAGCCCTGACTAAGCTAACCTTTTCCTACAAATTCTCCATTTTTAGTTAACACTACTTTGTCAGACTAAAAAATAATCTTTAACCCTGCTTAGTTAAGCAAAGCACCAGAAACTAAGTTCCTACGCATAGAGGGAACATACAAGCCATTCTTCAAGCATAAAGTTTTGCCAGATGTTAGTTTAAACATAATATTCCCTTTACCGAGAACTCCAGCCACGCTAGAGTTTCCCATGTAGACGCATTCGCCTTCTCCAGCTTCCTCAAAGTTGTGGAGCAGATCTTTGTTGCTGCAAAAGTGTCTCGAGGCTCCTGTATCAAGCACCCAGTCCAGCTTGTTTTCCACCATGTTTGCCTCGACAACCACAGTAGCTATGATATCTTCATCTTCTGTCTCAACAATGTTAGCTTGATTTCCAGCGGGCTTGTTTGGTTGATGGCCTTAACGCTTGAAGCATTGGAATGATTTATGTCCAGGAGCACCACAGACATAGCAAGTAAGCTTCGTGCTCTTCTTCATAATTTTGCGGTCCTTTTTGTTGAAGTTGGATTTTTTAAAGAATTGCCCTTTCTTCGGAACAGGGCAAGTTGTGTGATTTCCTGTTGCAACACCACTTTCAACAAGATTAGCATTAAAAGAATTCACAGACAAGATAGTAGACTTATCCTTGAGGCGATTTGCCTCTTCGGTTCGCATGTGGCTGATCAGCTCTTGAAGAGTCAAGTCCCTCTTTTTGTGTTTGAGTTGATTTCTGTAGTCCGCCCAGGAAGGTAGGAATTTTTCGATCAATACGTTGGCTTGAAGGATCTCACACATTTTCATTCTTTCATTGAGAACCTCAGCAGCAAGATTTTCGTATTGATGGAGTTGGTCCACGATTGGCTTGTCGCCCACAATTTGAAATTGCAGCCATTTTCCGACAACGTATTTTCTTTTTCCGGCATCATCTGCTCCGTACTTCTTCTCTAGCAATTCCCAAATTTGTTTTGTTAATTTGACATTGACGAATAAATCGAACAGAGTATTCGTCATGTGGTTCAGCAAGTGACCTCGAACGGTCTTGTTGTCTTTCTCGTGCTTCTTCAACAATTGAGAGTCGACTGCCTTAGTGAGCGCAACATCATCTTTCTCTTTTTCTGGCGTTTGTGTAGTGGCTGAAAGTGACTCCGATTCAGTTGCTCCGAGATCGTTGAACAACACATAGTCAAGCACAAGTGCCTCTAGGAAGATGAGAAGCTTTTGTGACCACCTCTTGTAGTTAGCTCCGTCGAGTGATTCAAGCTTTGATAAATCGGGCAGTGCCTTCGGAGTTAGAGCAGCCATAGATCGTAATTTCGCTTTCAAATTGTTGGAACAAATTGCTGCCTACTAACTGTATGATCAAAGATCAAGCCCAGATTCCGAAATGCAAAGCAGAAAGTGAGTGCACTCCACCTGTTTGAATAAAGTCCCAAGCGAGGTGAACTTGCAAAACAGAGAGAAAACAAGGAAGAAAAAACCGCTGCGCCGTGGTATGAAGGCCACTGCCTTGAAAGCGAAATTCGGCCGACCACGGAGTGCAAGTCCTACACGCCGATTCACTCCCCAAGGTTTACACAGCAACCACCTTAAGTTCGCACTTAAACTAGGATGGTTCGGAGTTGAAAGGAACAAAGACTCAAGAATGTAAAAGAATGAGAAGAAGAAGATGAGGGAAAGTTTCTCAGATCGTTTTTCTCCCCAAATCACCAACTGAGAAGAAATATATATAACCACAGAAGGAGACGTTCACACGTTTGCTCAAAAAGCGGAACCGAAAAAAGAAGACGTTGGCATCCATAACAAACTCTTACTACTGTGCGGCGTTAGGATGAGAGAGTTAAGATTTTCGTAGGGCTTCACTAACAGCCCATTAAACTTACAAAAGACCAGCCCATAAAACACATCTAAACGTCTAAATCTGATGGAAAAGATAAGGATATAAAAACCGATGTGGGATGGAGAAAAGAAGGCCAAAGTCTAGCTATTTCCAACACTTCGCCTCAATAGTTTGGAAATTTTTCCGTGTAGCTTCGTCCTCCGGTGTATGAGCCCATTGGACTAGAACTTGCGCACTGGACTACTATTCTTCTTGATGATTAGCCGTGCAAGAATCTTCACCGGTTGCACTAACATAGCTCTCTCCTCATCAAATTCAAGTTGTGAATTCGAGTTTTAATGCTAGAATTCACAACTAAGAATAGTCTTGGTTGTGAATTCGAGTTCAGTTGATAATTTTTAAATTTTTTATGTAAAGGGTAAAATGGTAAGTGTGGCCAATTTTTATTTTTACTATTTTAAAGTGACCAATTTTTTAAAGCGCTATGTAAAATTAATTAATGATAATAATAAATAATTATTATTATTTAATCTATTTATTGAACTATTAATGAAATTTGAAAAATGATATTATAAATATAATTATATTTGAAAATATGATGTATTAAGTTTTTTGGCTCACAAGAAATGACTAAATCAATTATATAATACGGTTTGAGATTCCCGCTCTCCCCTTAATTCAAGGTCCTACGTGGCATCGTCAAAGAGTTTTATTTTAAATCCCTACAATTCTAGAGCTTCTAGCTTTAAAATATATATCTTATGTGACTTATTTTATCCTATGTGGCTTATTTTATTTTTATTTGAAAAAACACAAATATTGATTATTTCTCACTCCCACTTAATTCCCCTCTTCCTTGCCAATACAATTCCCCTCGCCCCAATTCAGCCCCACATCCCTCAACCAAGGGCAGCGCTTCTTCTCCGCTAGCCACGACGCCGCCATTTGCAGCACCATTCCCCCGCCCCAATTCCTGTCGATCCCCTCTCCTGCCAATCCAATTCTCCTGCGGCCCTGCCCCAATTCCTCCCCCTGCCCCAATTCGCATCACCTCCCTCAACCAATGGCAGGCTTCTTCTCCGACGGCCGCGCCGCCGCCGTTCACAACACCATTCCCCCCCGCCTCAATTCCTGTCGATCCCCTTTCCTGCCGCCCCTCCCTCCCATCATTTCTCTAACCTTTTTGCCGCATCTCCGCGTCAGACTCCCCCCACTCCGTCGTGATTCGCAACACTCCAGCCCCAAGTCGGCGCTGCCTTAACCACCATTCTCTAACCCGACCATGGGACGGGTCATAGCAAGCGCCAATAGCTGCCCAGCCGCAGCCGCATCTATGCATCGTCGACCACCACATTGACCCCTAGCCTTGACATGGTAAGTATTAAAGATTAGGTTTGACTATTATGAATATGGAATGATTAGTGCTTAATTTTAGAAATAACAAATTTTGGAAATATATATGTAATTATATGATTTAGCTTTCAATCAATAATCAACCAATTTTTAGGTACAAGTTTAAAAATGGAAACTTTGTAATGCTTTGAGTTTTATAGCTAACGCCCGGTATTTGTTCTATTTTTTGTTGTGTTTCTTCTTCTTTTTCTTGGTATTGTTTTAGATTGAATTTTAGGAACTCTTTCGTTCCTTGAAAAAAGAATATATTTTATTTCTCATATAGTGTGTGGATGTGATTGTGAATGGGTTAGAGATATTGTCTCCTCGTGTTGAGTAATAGTGTATTCGGAATAATATTTGTGAAGAAACTAAGAAGCTTAATGAGTTCGTTTGAATTGATGTTGATGCTGCCAAGACCTGGTATATATACATTAGTATATCATGTCTTTCTTTTATTTGTTTATCTAATTCATTTGAAAATTAGGATATTAAATAATGTGACGAGGACTAGAATTTTGTGTGTGCAGTGTTGTTAAGTCCGGAGGGTCTCGAACAGGTGTATGGGGGGGAATACACCTATAGGCTATTTTTGTTCGAAGAACCAAAACGAAACTTCAAACACAAACTGACTCAACCTGTTTACTTAGAAAGAGTTTTGACCAAAACAGGGTTGACGACTGATACTGAATACTCTTCAGTAAGGAGTTATCAGTTAAGTCAAAGACTTTAACTGATACACGTAAAGCTTCAGTCTAGTTTGATAAATAGAGATATGTTATGAATCTTACCGACTATCAGAAGATAGATCAGTTAGACTGATAACACATGCAGCGAAAAACTTTTGTTTCGTAACCTGTGAGTTAAGCAAGTTGTCAGTCTTTAGGTTTCTCTTTGCTATTAATCAGTTTTCAGTTTAAGAAGGTGGGAACACAAGTAAGAATGTAAATACTGAAAGCTGTAAATAACACAGAGATTTTTACGTGGTTCGGAAAACACTTCCTACATCCACGGTCGGTTGATCAGACCAACAACTTCACTGGGCAAGTGCTTACGGGTGCACTGCAAACCGATGCTCGTGCTTACGGGTGCACAGCAAACCTGAACGTGTGCTTGCGGGTGCACACAACCGAGACGACTGAAGATCCAATCTTCAGTACCAACACACCTCGTTGGATTTCTCACTCCTAGCACACACTGGGCACTAGGACCTCACGGAGACATAACACCTTTCTGAACTCCTTTTCGACATAAACACTCAATTCGGTTGATTGAATAGAGGTTTGAAAACTTGTCAACTAGACTACAAAGAACAAGTTCTTTGCAATTAGTTTTACCTAGGCTTTGGATAAACAATATTTGACTAAGGTCTAAGAGAATATATGTAATCAGCAGTGATTGATTTTTGGCTTTGTGATTCTCTTCTTCGATTCAAACTTTGGAGAGGTTTGGTTTAGCTGAGTAACAAATTTGGCAGAGTTTCAGCTTATGTTGTTGAATCGGTGAAGATTGAAGTGATCCTCGAGCGCTATTTATTGGAGACGTCTTGAATAGATCCGTTGGCGGAGATGGTCTTCAAGATTTCTTCCGTTAGAGAGTAATTTGAACTTGGGCTGAGGCTTCAATCTTCGAGGTTTCTTGTTTGGTGAGAACGGCTACTTTGAAGAGCAGGAGATGTGACATCTCTGAAAAGGTAATCACCAAAAAGGAATGGCCTCTGCAGAGAAAGGATGATCCTGAGATCTCTGCATTTAATGCGGCTGTACTTCTGGAGTGCGTGGCTTCCTTTGAATGTTGATGGTTCAGTCCGAGGAAGAATGTTTAACTGATACTTGACTTTAGTATCAGTCCGTTGAATCCATGTGTCCGCTGAAACCTTTGCCTTGCTTGAACAAAAATTTCACACACATTGCCCCAATGCATCGCGTATAAACAGTACAAATGATAAGAGCACCCACAGTGGGTGACTCAATCAAGCACACTCGAATCACCCACAGATCGTGTCCCCCACTACAGCAAGGAATGACTCGAGGCTTACCCGTTTTATCGGGTATGGCCTGATCCCTTTAAAGTCGAGCGTAGAAAAGAAAAAAAAATGAAAAATCTAAACATACCTGGAACTCGACGCCATTGAAGAAGTGAAGATGAAGAAGATGAAGTGCAGATGAAGTTGAGGCGCCATTATATGAGTAGTTTAGGGTTTTAAAATTAGAATTGGGCTTTCAATATTTGGGATTTTATTTTTAATTAGTTTTAATTTAAAATTATAATTGGGTTAAAAATATTTGGGCTTCTATTTTAAATGAGTTAGTAAAGAAAAACTGAAAATATTTGGGCTTGTATTTTTTATTGTAATTTTTTTAAATTTTTTCAATTTTAAATTTATATTTAAATTTTAGTAATTAGTATTAATGCAATTTTCATTTTAAGTAGTTGTGTTATTTAAATTGGTGCAATTAAATTTAAATGACAAATACCAAAAACAAAACTAAAAAAATCAAGTAAGTTATCAAGTCACCCCACTGTGGCCTCCTTACTCATTGTGGTCCTCCTTCTATCAAGTAACTATCGAGTCAACCCCACTGTGGATGCTCTAATAATACAACAAGTTCACCCCAAACTTTTCAACCCCTCTCCAAAATGCAAATTCAACCGATTTTTCAAATGTTTTCAACTCCAGAATATATATGATATTTAAATGTTTTCCAATATTTTAAGAGCCGTTTTCCAGTTATTTATTAAAGAGTGTTGATCTTTTAATTTGATACTCCCTCCGTCCGCGATATCGTTTCCACATTGTGGACGGTGCGGGTTTTAAGAAAAATGGTGGATAGTAATAGATAGTAATGGATTTGTAGTGAGTGGAGTTTGTGTCCCACTATTGTTGTGAGTGGAAGTTTGTGGACCATACTTCTATAAATGGAAGTGAAAACAATATCGCCAGTACCAACACTCTGGGTTGGATTTCTCGATCACTCTTAGCACGCTAAGACACAAAAACCTTTTCCAGCGGGTGGCTAAGATCACTTGGAGTCAGAACACTGGTCTGAACTCTTCTTTACTCAAACTCTCTTTTCTCTCGGGTCAAAAGGGGTTTGAAGTACCAACTAGATTACAGAGAACATGCTCTCTGTAATTGGAAACTTAGGCTTTGGATATTACAAAAAATTTGCCTAAGGAACTGAGAGAATGTATGAAATCAGAGAACTGATTTTGGCTTTGAGAATTCTCTTCTTCGATTCAAAACTTTGAAGGCAGTGAATGGCTGAGTTGCGATTTTGGCAGAGTTTCAACTTGTGCGTTTGAATCGGTGAAGATTGTAGTGTTCCTCGAGCTCTATTTATAGGAGAAGTCTTGAATAGATCCGTTGGCTGAGATGGTCTTCAAGAATTTATCCGTTGTGAGAGGAATTTGAATTTGGCTGAGGCTTCAATCTTCGAGGTTTCTTAATTTGGTGAAGAACGGCGTCTCAGGTACAAGAGGTAAGGCGCCTCTGAAAAGTTATCACCAAAAAGGAATACTCTGCAGAGAAAGGACGATCTTCAATATCACTGCATTTAATGCGGCTGTACATGAATGTGCGTGGCTTCCTTTATACTCAGGAGTTTCAGTCCAAGCAAGAATGTCAACTGATACTTGACTTGAGTATCAGTCCGCTAAATCCACGTGGCCTGCATTATTACTTAAGCCACAACTGATTCGTCAGTAAGCAACTCTTTCAGTCAAAACGTCAATATTTGACTTGGCCTTTTCACAGCTAACTTCAGTTGAGGTCTTCAGTCTTCAGTCCTCAGACCTCCGATCTTCAGTCTTCAGAACACTAGATAAACTAGAAAATAAACTCCAACACTTGAGTTCGGAAAGTTCTAGTCTATTACAAAGAATACCTAAGGATTTTGGTATCATCAAAACTCGAGCTAGATATTTCATTAAGTTCCCAACAAGGCTGTTGCAGTAGATTTGAAAATGAGGAAACTTTTAGGGTTCGTTTAATGTGGGGGTTCCATAGAAGACAGAGATAGCAGAGAGGATCTCCGGTGCAAGGCGGCGATCCACGCCAGAGAAGAGGCATCGACGGTGGTGAAGGCAGGGGGCAGTGCCAGCGTGTGGTGGCGGCGGCGGCGGGAGGGGGGGAGAGAAGACGATGGGGTAGGGATGGGGCATTTTAATTTTTTTTGTCTATTTATTTTATTCCACATGTCATAAATATGCCTAGGTGTCAATTTCGGCTGCCACCGTGTCAATTCTGGCTGTCATCGTGTCATTTCTGGCACCGGAGTAAGAAAAAATCGGTCATCGGACAAATTTGAGACAAAAGCAAAAGATTATGTATTTAAAATTAGAGTTATTAAATTAGGAGCAAAAACCAATTTGGGGGAAACGTCATGGATTTATAGGCAATTACTTTTTTTTTCTTATCTCTCATTTTTCAAGGGGCTTGGGATATCCCAAAATTGCAATACATCAAAGTAAATAAGAATTAACTTTATTATTTTTATTTATCAAGCATAATACTCCAAAGCAAACGTCACCTTAATCATTATATAATACAATTTGGGATTCCTGCGCTTCCCTCGATTTTAGGTCGCATGTGGCATCCTAAGAATTCAGTATTTCAAATTCTTGCAATTCTAGAGCTTCTAGCTTTAAATTATAATATCCTATGTGGCTTATTTTATTTTTATTTTAAAAAACACAAATATTGATTATTTCTCACTCCCACTTAATAATTCTTCTCTTCCCTGCCAATACAATTCCCCCCGCCCCAATTCCGCCTCACCTCCCTCAATCAAGCACAGCGCCTCACCTCCCTCAACCAATGGCAACGCTTCTTCTCCGCCGGCCGCGACGCCGCCGCCGTTCGCAGCACCATTCCCCCGCCCTTATTCTTATCGATCCCTTTCCTACCGATCCAATTCTCCCGCCGTGATATGCCATCGATCTGCGATCTGCCTTCCATCGGTGACGAGGCCGCCGATCAGCTTCACCATCTCTCTCGACTGATGCGCGCACACACCATAGTCCGCCGCCTTCCTTTCTGCCGATCCAATTCTCCCGCCATGATATGCCATCGATCTGTGATCTGCCTTCCACCGGTGATGAGGCCGCCGGTCACCTTCACCATCTCCCTCGACTGATGCGCGCACACACCACAGTCTGCCGCCTTCCTTGGGGACGGCGAAGCCTCTTCCCTCTCTTTCACGCAATTCGCCCACTCCTCCCTTCCTGCAGTTCCCAGCGAGCAACGGTGAAGACCACCACCGCTGTCTCAACCCTGTGATGAAGCTCCGAATCATCACCTAGTCTAAACGACGTGAAAGGGTATAGGGAAATCACCTGTGTTGTTGCAGAAATCAAAGAAGACTCGCGATTCACTCTAAAACTCCTTCAGAACTCTTTTTCATATATTTCAGCTTAGCCTTTGAGCAAGATTACATTAATTATTTATAGAGTTACAATCAGGGCAAAAGGGTACGTTGGACATTCTATACAATTCACGTACGCATCGTATGAGCATGAGTCACAATCTGGAAGAATATTTTCCTAACTAACTTGCAACTTTACGCGGGTGGCGTGATTTCTTGTCTGCGCTGACTTCGCCATAAACGGATTATCGGCTACTCGTTCCTGCTCCCTGAATCTGCGCCGCAGAGTCCTTTCATCTGCGCTTCTTGCCCTTAGTTGCTAGTCTCAAGCCTTAGTTGCTAGTCTCAAGCCTTGGCGAAGGCATCTGCGTTGTTAATACCAATGGCTTAAGAGTTAATTGTTATGAGTTTGTGCTTTCTCAGAAGTCTCTGTGCTGATGGGATCCTTACTCCTCATCACCCCGGTTCTCCCTCGCCCTTCCCCCTATCTACAGAACCCGGCGGCCGCAATGGCTCAAGACCACGACCATGGTAATTATTATTTATTATTTGCTGATTTAACAATAATAATTAACCATACGCTAACTAATTTTCCATTTTCGATTGCTGATACTCCAAATATTCACAAACGATGTATATATTGAATGATTGTTAACTTTAGAAAGAACAAATTTTGGAAAGCATTTTAACAAAGGAAACATAAAACCTAGATTTTTATCTATAAATTCCTTAGTAAAAATTATTAATGCCGCATACGCAAGGTAGCCTTCTTCTTTTGATGTGTTTCTTTTGCATCGATTTTTTTTGTGCGCTTTTGAGTTCTAATTTTCTTTGAATTGATTCCAATGTCTAAGGTTTTTACTTTTACTGAGGTCTTTGAGCACAGCACCAACAAGGACTGTTGGATCTTAATCGGGGGAAGGCAATTGATTCGTCATCATTTGTATCGAAAAGTTAGAATTTTTTTATTGTGGATCAGATCGAATTGTGGATTTGGATACGTAGATGATATCAATTGTGATTAGTTCTTCAGTTTGGATTATCATAAGACAATTATTTGTTTGTGACAGTTCAAATTCTGATTATTATATGATTTGAATTTGTTCATCTCTACAAGTAAAGTTGAGTGTTGAGGTTCCGGCAGAGGTATGTGATGATTGTTACCGAAGAGTCATCAAGGAGTTAACCTACCTAGCAAAGGTAACTTGGCCTTTGATGCTGCTTGAAGCTTTGTTTTTATGGCAAGCCTCTTTTCTGGGAATATATGAGGGATTATTAGTCTATTTCAATAACACAAATATCACTGGGTGGTGCAAGGGTTGATTTGTCACTATGTAATGTATTATGGAGCATTACTTAATGTGGGAATGGCTCGGGTATCCCACATAACCAAGCCAGAAAAGAATAGAAAAATAAATTAGATAGAACTGAGTTGAAAATCTGTAATGTTGGCAGTTGATTATATTTGAGTGTCATGTTTTTCTTTTACTCTAGAGGTTTGATAAATTATGTACAGACATTGGTGATGATTCTTTTCCAAAAAGATGGTATGAATTGATATTTTCTGTTGTTGAGTTTTGATTCCTTTGTTTGGTGTTCTCCTTCGCATCAAAGTTTACTTCTACCATGGCAATGTGCCCTTCAGATTCTTCTACCTATTCCACTATATTGAGCAGAGGATTTGATTAAATTTTGTATTAAATTGCAGATCCCAGGATTTCGTCCAGGGAAGAATGTCCCAGAAAGTATACTTATTAGTTATATTGGGAAGGAAACTGTTAGAGGAGCCACAATCAAACAAATATAGTCACTTATTACATTCCAAAATTATCACTATTAATCAAACAAATATATGGAATCAAAAGAGATATTAGTCAACTACAATATTAAAAAAGATATTGATGTATCAATAAAAAATCTACCATTTTTTTAGTACAAATTTTAATATTGAAAACTTTTTAGCTATAAAACCTTTCATCATAAACTCTCATTCAAAGTGTAATAGATTTTTGAATATATTCAAACCTAATTTTGTCTCCTATTATCGGGCACTATTTTGACCACTAATTTGCCGATCGAGGTAATTAAATTTCCTTTAATTTATTTCTTTTTCGTTTGTGTGTGTGGATATTTAGTGGCTAATTAAAGTTATAGTTAAATTATTTAATTCATTGTCAATGTTTTAGAATTGTCTATAATTAATACCTCTTCCCTATTTATGGACTTGAATATCTTTTTCATACACATTTGAATTAGTCGATGTTTTAGAATTGTCCCACTTGCGAGAATAAACCCTTCTAATTTATATTAAAGTTTTAGAATCAAAGTTTATAATTGTGCCTAATTTCTTATAATTTAAAACACACAAAATCTCTTGTACACCCAGGTGTACGGTACACCCGAATGTACAGTGTCATTTAGATAACATGATAGTGTCATTTAGTGTTAGTGTCATTTCGAAATATTATTTTTTATATAATATGATAGTGTCATTTATAAAAAAAAAATAGTGTTAGCGTCATTCCAAGATAGTGTTAGCGTTAGTGTCATTTAGTGTTATTGTTATTGTCATTTACACCCGGGTGTATAGGAGACCACCTCTTTAGAACACCTTATTATAAATTTCAAAGTTTAGAATTGTGCCTCGACGGGTATCCGCCACCTCAGCGGGTATCCGACGAGTAGTGGGTGGCGGGTATCTAACGGATGGCGGGTATCCGACGGGCAGCGGGTTGGTAGATACCCGATGGGTGGCGGGTATTCGCAGGTCGCAGGTATGGGTGGCAAATAGTAGTGTACAAGAAGTTGAAATTTTTTCTAAATTTTGTTGTAGTTTCGTGGTAATTTATTTGTTTGGTGGTATATTACATTTGTTGGGTGGTTGATTGTCGACGCCGAGAAGCAACAACGCCCCTACCTCTCAAGCCTATGCGGGTATCCGACGGATAGTGGGTGACGGGTATCCGACGGATAGCGGGTATGGATGGCAAATAATTTTTTCGAATATACACTTCGTTAAGTCATGTTAGGGATAAAAGTCCTCTTTAATTTATTTTTTCATTTTAGTTTGATATGTAATGTAGACCTATGTCGTGTTAACACTTAGGGGGTGTATTCGTTGTAGAATTTGATGGATTTCTATGGATTTTAAAAGTCTGGGTGTATTCGTTCAAGACTTTTAAAAGTCTGCAGAAATCTGGGTGTATTTGTTCAAGTGTAGTAACCCGCTCTTTTATCAGTATTTTAATTACAGTATTGTGTGTTTATTTACCTATCTGCCAATAATTGAAGTTTTATGTTTTCTATTATGTTTCTGAATTTATGTATCTTGGTGACAAGTCACTTAGCTCAGTATGCTTTATTTATTTTCGCGCATTTAAGACCGCGATGAGAATCTTTAAGTTGATGAATGATTATTAATCCGAGTTATAACCAACTTAGCTAAGTTGTGTTATTTATCAAGATGGAGTTTATCTTCGCATGATTTACCAAGTCGTGATTTAATTCCGACTTTGAGGATAATTAAATCTACGGATTTAATTTGAGTATTAGAATAACGAATGAATTAAATCTACGGATTTAATTTAGCATTATCGTTTAGCAAAAACGAAACCCGTTTCTCTACTTCGGAGAAACCAACACTGAGAGGTTTTTATTTAGATCGTTCACTTAAGCCACATCACACCACTCTACACCTCTCTACCTCTCTACTTCGGCTACACCTAGGATTAGAAAAGAAAGAAGGAGGATGAGGTGGGCAACGGCCACGGCAGCAGCCCCCATTGGGCGAGCAGCCGAAGGGCCGCACGCCACCTCCACGCCAGAGCAGCAGCAGCCACGGCAGCAGCCTTGGGCTGGGCAGCCGAAAGGCCTCAACTTCCGCACGCCAGCGCTGCCCAACCACAGCCGAGTAGACTAAGCTGTCCTTGCAGCCCTACACAGCAGCAGCGCCCCCTCAACTTCCACGCCAGCGCTGCCCAACCAGCCAAGACCACGCCAGCTGCAGCTCCTCCCATTGGGCAGCAGCCGAAGAGCCACACTCCACCTCCTGCACAGCACGGCAGCAACAGCAGCAGCAGAGCAGCAGCAGCTCCTCCCATTGGGCGAGCAGCTAAAACGCCTCCCCTACTCCACGCATGGCAGGGCTAACAGCCAAAGCCCTCCTCCTAGGCACTCAAGTGCATTCAGCCGAGCTCCCCTATTTAAACTCCCCTTCAACCCCTTTGTGCCACCCTGTCTCTTCCTTCGGCACTCTGAAAATCCAGCAGCAACAGCAAGAGCTCCATTCCTCTCTTGACGCCTTCCACGGAGAATATTAGACCGAAGCCCTTGCTGCACATTCAAGGTAAGACACGGCCTTATTTCTTCCCTTCGCCGTGTTCCCTTCCATCTGTTTCAGCCTAAGAACAATAACTCCCTTTTCAGTTTGAACCTCGACGATCGAAGAAGCGAGGATCCATCGTGCTTGTCCGACCAAAGCGCGCAACAACAAGGTAACTCTCGACCTCTAATACTACTCCTTTCAGCATGAAAAACACGAACACTAGAAGCATGTTAGGTCACCTTTCCGGTGGAACCACGGTTTGAAACCTTGATTAAAACGACGAGAACTTTAGGCTTTAAACATAGATGAACTTGAACAAGCACATCATGCTCACATAGGAATAGATTAGGGCCGACGTACGAGTGAGAATCGAGGCAAGAAAGGACGAAGAACCCTGGTTTTGGAAACTGGAAACCCTCGTCGTTCTGCCTAGAAAACACCAGAGCAGAACAGAAAATGCCAGAGCAGAGCTAGAAAATGCCAGAGCAGAGTAGAAAATGCCAGAGCAGAGTTGGAAATGCCAGAGCAGAACTGGAAATGCCAGAGCAGAGCTAGAAAAAGCCAGAGCAGAGCTGGAAGTTCCAGAGCAGAGCTGGAAATTCCAGAGCAGAGCTGGAAACCGCCATAGCAGAGCTGACGTTCCAGGGCTAAATCACCAGAGCTGACTCACGGAGGCCAGAGCTGACTTCCCGAGCAAATCGCCAGAGCTGACTTTCGGAGGCCAGAGCTGACTTTCCAGAGCCAACACGCCAGAGCTGACTTTAGAAGCCAGAGCTGACGTTCCAGAGCTAAGTCACCAGAGCTGACTTTCGGAGGCCAGAGCTGACCTTCCAGAGCCAACTCGCCAGAGCTGACTTTCCAGGGCTAAATCACCAGAGCTGACTCACGGAGGCCAGAGCTGACTTTCCGAGCAATTTGCCAGAGCTGACTTTCGGAGGCCAGAGCTGACTTTCCAGAGCTAAATCGCCAGAGCTGACTTCCGGAGGCTAGAGCTGACTTTCCGAGTAAATCGCCAGAGCTGACCTTCAGAGGCCAGAGCTGACTTCCCGAGCTAAACTCGCCAGAGCTGACTTTCCAGAACAGAGAACAGTGAGGCAGAGCAGACGTGAGATAGAGAGAGAAAGAACTTAGGGTGTTTGAGCTTCATTTCTTTTCCTTTACTCACGAAGGGAGTTTATTATTAAATTAGCGATTAGAACACCCTTAAGAGAGCAAATCAATATAGTAATTACTAGATCTCACGAGACGAAACCTAGTTGGTTTAATTGCTTTAATAACAAGGACTAGAGATAAGATTTCCCTTAGTATCACCTTAGTCTAATAAAAAGAATATGAGCCATGCATAATTACATTACGCATCCTCATATATGTTAGTTTTTCCACGGTCTAAGACCTTGCGTTATTCTTTTCAATTAAGGTTGAACGCAAAGAGTTTAAGGCTTAGACGTGAGTCACCACTACCAGGTGAGGCTTTCTTACGTATAAACTAAAACCATATTATAGAACTGTTACAATTTTATGCTTAAGATTTTTGAATGATATTGTCAATGCCTAAATGCTTTATGTTTTGTTGTTAATTACCTATCTGATGCTAATCGAATTCGGATTCTGGATGGGACCGCAAATCCATTCGGAATTAGTGTACACCCTTGTGATCGTGAGTCATCTAGCGGGTTGGCCGATCACAGTGTCCGTAGAGGGAGGCCTACCTCTCGGCACGAGTTACTGATATGGTGATTAATGATGTTAAAATGCTTGCCCGGGTTATTTACGGAAGAAATGATATTTTGGTAAATACGAGTCTTTAAAAGAAAACCCTCGTATCTTACTACTGTTGGAAGGCTTGACAATAAAATGTATGCATGTATGTATATTTTTCGGCATGTGTCCACTAAGTACCTTCATACTTAGCCCTGCATGTATTTCTAAATGTGCAGGTTGAGCGATGATCGGGAATGTGGTGTGCAAGCGGAGCTTTTGTCGAGCTAGGACGAGTACATCAGAGCAGGGTATATGTCTTCATACATATGCCCGAGTTGTTGTTATTCCGCTGCATACACTGATTTGCTAGTTATCATGATATTCGTCAAATAATAATGTACTATTCAACAATGTCCTCAAATACCCGTTTGGGTAATGTTATGTTTCCCCTTTGACCTCCATCAATATCTGTTGTTCTTAAATCGTTGTCTTATATAATGTTGAGTCATCAAAAGGTTAGATATGCCCCTTTCTAATCCCGCTCCTAAATCCCCTCCCCTTCGTCGCGATTTCCCCGAACCCGCTATCCTTAGCGGGCGCGGCCGCGACATCAAGACTTTTAAAAGTCCATATAAATCTGGGTGTATTCGTTCAAGACTTTTTAAAATCCATACAAATCTAGGTGTATTCGTTATTCCATTGACTTAAAATCTGGAATGACTTTCATGGATTTCATCCAAAAAATACACACGACGAAATCCGGCCAAGAACCACGAGAATTGAAATCCATGAAGTTTTAAGCAAGCGCTGAGTTCCAGCGCCCGCGGCCAAGAAGCCAGCGAGCGCTGGAACTCAGCAATCGTTGAGCTTGAGTATATTTCCTCAGTAATGGTGACAAAACTGCTTAGCCCTGCTGTGGGACCCCACCAGTCATCGAGTCATCCCTGGTCATTGATTTTACTGATCTGGTGTTCTGCCAGAATTCATAATACGCTCCACATTTCCTGGTTACTTTGCATTCCTTTTCTGATTCCTCTCCGGAGTGGAGCACATTCTCATAATTCTTGTACTGTTCTAGTCTAGTCTGTCTATACTTCTCCCTAGATATGCTTAGCCTCTCCCATGGAATTCCTTGGATATCCTTCCCTCTTCGTGCCTCAGCAGCCGAAGTATCAGTGATCTTATTGTCCAAATGGTCGTGTTCATCCTCATCCTCAGATTTTGTGTCTCCTCCCATTATTCGACCAACAAAATACATATATTCTTCTACTTCTCCCATCTCATAGTGAGCAGGCGCATAATCCATTTCTTCCACTTGATATGACATTTATTCCGCTTCAGGTACTTGTTAGCTTCCAATTCCTCCAATTTCGGATTTATTCACGGACGAAAGATCGAATCCTCGAAGAAAACTAGGCAGGAGGAAGAGCCGGAGGGACTCCGATCAAGAGGATTACAGAGAGATCTCTGCGGCTCCGATCACAATTGAGCGCATGCGATCTGGTGAGAAGTCGCTGGAACTCAGCGGTCGCTGGGTTTCCAGCGGGTGCTGGGACTCCGCGGGCGCTGGGTCTCTTCTAGCGGGCACTGGTTCTCCGCGGGCGCTGGTTTCATGGAATTTAATTCCAAAATTATCCCGTAAAGTCTTCGAAAATCAGTGAAAATCGGGGTGAAATCCAACCACGAATTCTTTGAAAGTCGTCTGGAATCTATGTGAATTCCATGGAATTTAAATTCCATGAACTTTTTAAAGTCTGTGGAAATCCACAACGAATACACCCCCTTTATTTTATTGAATAATATTCATCATTTATAAATATATTATGAAAGGGAGGTGGACTTTTTATTTATATATAAAATATAACATCAAATAATTCCCGTCGAATTTCGAAGGGTCACACACTAGTATATTATTATAGATCTAAAAAGGTGGCCAGTCTTCCCACGTGCCATACATCTGGCGCACGTGCAATTTTTGGTTATTATTCAACAACGCAACAGGAAATTAAATTTGCCTAAAAAAACAATCAAAATTAGGAATTAGGATTAATCAATGACAAGATCACGGCCGTGATTCGTCAAAAATTGTAGGAGGGGCCCACACAAGTGGTCCATGAGAATTGGCCATGCCACTAAACCACCCACTCCTAATTAAGACTAAACACACACACTCGCACCATTAACTTAATTAATCTTTAATAAAGAATATAAAGATTTGTCCCAGTCATACTTTAATAAAAAAGGTTATGCTTCAAACCAAAGACTTTGTTCCTCCTCCAATAGAACATTTACCTCTATAATAATACTGATTTGTTTATTAACACTGTAATTTACTGTTTTGTCCATCATTACCGTTGTCAGCAAACAAAATGTTTAAAATTTTAACTATTATACCAATTGTTAGCTTCTTGTATTTATGCTAATTGCTTCTTTTCAATCTACAATAAATCTGTTCAAATTGGGTTACACTTGAAAAATGAATTAAGGTGACGTATTATGTATATATATATATAGGGGTGGGCTACCGTGAGAACACATCTTAAAATAAGAAATAAGAGCAATTTTCAATGTATGAATTTTATGTAAAATGCGTATGAATTCACTGTATAAATATATGAATTGTGAAAAATAAAATTTTGCTATATGATTCTGGTAAGGCATAAATGAACGACGAACGTTTGTTTGGTGAATTATCGGTGAATTGTGAATTTTACCTAAAGATTGATCGGAAAGTGAAAGGAGATTGCTAAATTGCTGAGAGCACGAGAGAATATTGTTGCAGTAGTAAAAGTATTGAAAGCGTAAGGTTACAAAGTGTGTATGTGCGACTATTTATAGATTACATGCTAGGGGTAAAACAGTAATTTCGCCTTCGAAGCATGCTTCCCGCGTGGTCAAGGGCATAGTGGTAATTTTGCCCCCCAGGCGGGCGGTTCCTCCGCTCTTCAGCGACTTCTCTGGCATAAACGGCTTCTCTGGCGTAGGTGACTTCTCTGGCAAGGGCCATTTCTCTGGCACGAGCCATTTCTCTGATCGGGAATGATTTCCCTGACATATCCGTTCCTCTGGTGAGGTCCGTTCCTCTGATAAAGACGATTCCTCTGTTTTGCATACATTACTCCTCATCAGATTCTTATTTTATATCTTAAGAACTGCACTTATTTTAGCCCTCCCCTATATATATATATATATATATATATATAGGAGATGACTAAAATAAAAACACTTCTTAGAATATAAAATATAATCAATTTTCAACCCTTAGATCATCAAGATCTACAGTTGATTCGTAATCTCATTAGATGAATTTGTGGTCCTGAGTTCGAATCCCAAAGATAGCAAAAATTATTTTTCACAATTCGTAACCTTGTTGAATAAATTCATACATGTTCTACATAAAATTCGTACATTAAAAAATATTTTTATTTTTATTTTAAGAAGTATTTTCACGGTAGCCCTTCCCTATATATATATGGGTTAAGATACAAATGCCCCCCTAAACAAGACACCCCTAAAGCGTATCCCTCCCCATTCTCGATGTTGGCCCAAATAAACCCCCAGAGTCAATAGAAATGGTACATTTAAACCCAGCCTCTTAACAGCCACCTAACGTCGTTCACGTGAATTTTTTATTTTCTCGTCCTCGCCGCGGCGGCAGCGCCTCCACTTTCGCCGCCGGCGTTGCTCGCCATCCCGCTTTCCCTGGCGACCCTCTCAAAATCATCCCCCAATTTCCTCACCGGGCCTCTCTTCGCCGCCGCCACCTCATCTTCCCCGTCCTCGTCCAGCAATCCTACCACCTGGCGCCGCTTAATCGCTACCGGAGCGCGCGGCGGGGAGAGGGTTTTGTCGATCTCACTTCGGATCTCATCCTCCTCGCGGCGAGAGACGACCAGTTTTATGACGGATTTATTCGGAATTGGGGATCTCTTGAAGATCTGCTCCCGCTACGCGCGTAGCCTCTCGACGTCCACCGTACCCTCTCGTTGTTGAATTTCACGTTGGTGTAGAAGCGCGGCCGCTGCAGGCTGCTGCTGTAGAACTTCCCCGGACCTAATGCCACAACCATATCGCCATCGCTTTCCCTTCCTCTTCCTCTTCCTCTCTCTCTCTCTCTCTCTCTCTCTGTTGATGTGTGACATCTGGAAACGTCACAATCCTTTTTCGATGTGGCACCAAACGCGGCGGCGATAGGAATCAGAAGAAGGCGGCGGCTGCTGCAGACCAGTTGCAGGTGGGCCCCACGAGAAAAAGAAATTATGTGAACGGCGTTAGACGGCCGTTTAGAGGCTGGGTTTAAATGTACCTTTTCTATTGTCTCTGGGGGTTTATTTTGGTCAACATCGAGAATGGGGAAGGATACGCTCTAGGGTTGTCTTGTTTAGGGGGGGCATTTGTACCTTAACCATATATATATATATATATATATATATATATATATATATATATATATATATATATATATTATAGGGGTTATTGTCATAAAATACATCAAGTTTGTCAATTTTCTAATTTTTATCATCACTTTTTTTTTGCCAGAAAATACATGAATTTATAATTTGTTCTCAATTGTCCCATCATTTACAATTTTGCCCAAATTAATCTGAGGTGGCAGCCGGATTGCTAACGTGGTTGCCGGAATTGCCAACGTGTCTGTCGGAATTGCCAAATAACACATACACATCTCTCTCTCTTTCTCTCTCACACACACACGTACACCTCTCTCTCTCTCTCTCTCTCTCTCTTTCTCTCACAAACACACACACACACACACACACACACTCGTCACATACCCTCCCATTTCCAGCCCTCATCCACCAGCAGAGCCGCCGCCGCCTTCCCCCGTCAGAAGAGCCTCCTCTCCGCCGCCCTCCCCTACCAGCAGACCCTCCCCCCTTCGCCGCCTTCCTCCGTCACCGCAGCAGCAGCACCCGTCGCGGTCCTCGTTCAGCTGCGACCGCCCGCCAATAAAGCCCCCCCTCCGCCGCAGACCCAACAGAGTCACCGCCCTTGCCACCGCAGCAGCAGCACCCGTCGTGGTCCCGCCCCTCCTCCGCCGCCGCCGTCGCGGCTATCAAATTCCTCTTCTCCTCTGCCCCCAAAGCCAGCAGCTTACCCCTCCACCGCCGCTCCCAAAACCCTCGAAATCTGCCACATTTATCCTCGAGCTTTGTCCCCACAAAATCATTATCCGCTTCCAAAAACGAAGCTCTGCTATCGTTTGAGGAAATTGAATCCTGCGCCGATTTTGGGGAACTCGAAAATGAGGAGGATTGTAGGGAATCCGCAAAATCACCAATTGTAGAGGATTGGAGGGGGGGAGTGGTTGCAACGGGGTTGGGGGAAGGGGCTCCGCCGGGCTGGTGATGGTGGCGTGGGTGGGGAACGGGGACAGTCTGTTGGGTAGGGTTGGGGGAGGGAAGAAGGGGACAGTCGGGTGGGTTGGAGGGGAGAGAGAGAGAGAGAGAGAGAGAGAGAGAGAAAGGGGGGGGAGAGGGAGAGGTGTGTACGTGTGTGTGTGTGAGAGAGAGAGGTGTGTATGTGTGATTTGGCAATTCCGGCAACCACGTTAGCAATCCGGCTGCTACCTCAGATTAATTTGGGCAAAATTGTAAATGATGGGACAATTGAGAACAAATTATAAATTCATGTATTTTTTGGCAAAAAAAAAAGTGATGATATAAACCAGAAAATTGACAAACTTGATGTATTTTATGGCAATAACCCTATTATATATATAGGGGTGGGCTAGAATAAAAACACTCTTAAGTGTATAAAATATAAATGATTTTCAGTCCTTAGATCATCAAGATCTACGGTTGATTCGTAACCATGTTGGATGAATTCGTGGTCCTGAGTTCGAATCCCAAAGGTAACAAAAATTTATTTTTCGCAATTCGTAACTCTGTTAGATAAATTCATATGTGTTCTACATAAAATTTGTACATTAAGAAACGTTTATATTTTATACACTTAAGAGTGTTTTTATTCTAGCCCACCCCTATATATATATATATATATATATATATATATATAGGGGAGGGCTACATTAAAAACACTTCTTAAAATATAAATATAAACGTTTTTTAATGTACGAATTTTATCCAACAGGGTTACGAATTCATCCAACATGGTTACGAATTATGAAAAATAAATTTTTGCTACCTTTGGGATTCGAACCCAGGACCACGAATTCATCCAAAAGGGTTACGAATCAACCGTAGATCTTGATGATCTAAGGGCTGAAAATCATTTATATTTTATACACTTAAGAGTGTTTTTATTCTAGCCATCTCATATATATATATATATATATATATATATATATATATTGCACTGAGAAATACTCCCCCCGTCCCATTAAAGTTGGCCACATTCTTTTCGGCACGAAGATTAAGAAAGAGATAGTATGTTTTAATTAAGTGTTGTCCATCAAAAATTAAAGAATTAATTAGTGTTGTCTCCCTTCTCTCTCAACTCTTTCTCTCTTTCTCCCCTCACGAATCAAACCCTTCTCCCTCTCTCTATCTCCTCTTTGCGCCGCCTTCATCTCCGGCGAGCAGCCGCCGGCCAGCTCCATCTTCTCTAGCAAGACGTCGCCCCTCATCACCTCTCTCTTGCTTCCACTGCCCGACGACGCCAACAACAGCGTATCCGAGGTAGCAGCGCCGCCGCCTGTGGCTCCCCGTCGGGCAGCGCCACCAAACTGGGGAGGGGCGGTGGTGATAGGGGGAGGGTGGCTGAGTGTGTGTATGTTTGTGTGTGTGTGTGTTTATTAAAGAGGGTTTAGGTTTAATTAGAAACTTTAATTAAATTAATTAATTGAACTTAATTAAAGTAAATTTTGTCATTCTTAGAAAGTGACCAATTTTAGTGGGACAAACTAAAATGGAAAGGTTACCAATTTTAATGGGACGGAGGAATTATATGTTTGCAGTCCCAAAGAAAGAACTAAGAGAAAATATACAAAAATTTCTCAATATTTAGTTTTTTTCTTAAAATTGTCATAATATTTAATCATAATATTTTAGTACTCAATCTTTTATCAATATAACAAAAATGTCGTAGGTCAAATTTTGGGCTCTCAAGTCTACATGTACATTGATGTCAGATTTTTAACCCTAAATTCACAAAGTACAATTCAACAATATTCTTAAATCTTAATGCATATTTAACCATGTTTTCATAGTACGAAAAATTATACTCAATATATTTTATACCAATATTCAAATGTTGGGTATCAAAATTATGATTTAAACGTGTTATGATATTGTTGAAAAAATTTATTGTCGTTGGAATGCCTCGTATACTTTTTCTGAAAATTTTTATCCAAATAAACATACATTAATATACTAATATTACTACAAATTACAGACAAGTAACACATCATATCATTATTATTCTATATGTGTAGGTTGGAATTTTTTAATGTGATTATTTGTAGACAGTAATAAATAGGAAAAAGAGTGAGCGTGAATTTTTTTTGAAACCAATAATGAGCATGAAATTGATTGATGATTTTCCTGATTTTGAAGCCATTAATGAATCGCGATAGACGAGTTGACCCCTTAGAGCATCCACAATGCTTGCACCCATAGTGGGTGCAATACCATGGGTCCCACTTCTATTGCACCCACTCCCACAATGGTATTGCACCCACCCGGGTGCAATAGATTTTAATTTCATTTTCTCTTTACTTTTATTCATTTTTCAATTTAAATTAAACAACTTCAATTTTAACAACATAAAATTCATTCAATTAAAAATCCAAACATTACAAATAAAATTAAAAAAAAAACAACAAATATTTAAAACATCCAATTTTCGAATAATTTAAAGCCGTCGAACTACGGGTCAACCGGACCAAAGCGTGCCCATATATGCTCAACCAAATCGTCGCGGAGGCGAGCATGCAATCGTGCATCCTTCAAGCTTGCATTCCGTGCCAAATAGGCGGCGAACTCCGGTGGTGCTCCGGAATTGAATTGTGTTTGAGGAGTAGAACTTGGTCCCTCGCCGTCGTCACCGTCGAAATTACTTGCATTTCCACCTTCTTCCTCAATGATCATGTTGTGCAATATGATGCATGCAAACATGATCGAACTCATTTGCTCCGACTTCCACAAACGTGACGGTCCCTTAATTATACCCCACCGAGCCTGAAGAACACCGAAAGCTCGTTCCACATCCTTCCTTGCAGCTTCTTGCATCACCTTGAACCTCCGCTTCTTCTCATCGTTCGGAAACTGGAAGCTCTTCACGAACACCGGCCAGTCCGGATAGATGCCGTCTGTTAAGTAGTATCCTCGAGTATGGTGAGAATTGTTGGCGATGAAGTGCACAGCCGCTGCATGCCCCGCTAAAACATCGTTGAATAGCGTGGACTGGTGGAGCACGTTGATGTCGTTGTTGGACCCAGCGACTCCAAAGAATGCATGCCAGATCCATAAATCTTGTGAAGCAACGGCCTCTAATATAATTGTTGGCTCGCCTTGATCCCCTCGAGTGTAGGCGCCGTGCCAAGCAATGGGGCAATTCTTCCATCCCCAATGCATGCAGTCTAGGCTCCCCAACATTCCCGGGAACCCATGGCGGGCTTCGTGCATTGCAGTGATGCGTTGCACATCGGCAGTTGTTGGCCGCCTCAAATACGTGCCGCCAAAGATACGAACGACGGCCTTGCAGAATTTCTTCAAGCATTCCAACGCCGTCGTCTCTCCTATACGGAGATATTCATCACAACAATCAGCAGAATTTCCGTATGCCAATTGTCGAATAGCGGCAGTGCACTTCTGGATCGGGGAGAAGCCCACCCGGCCAACAGCATCCGAACGTTGTTGGAAGTAAGGATCGACTTCTAGCGCATTGACAATGCGTAGAAACAACTCCCGGCTCATGCGAAATCGACGGCGAAAGAATTGTGGCCCATAAACAGGCTCGACGGCGAAATAATCGCGATGGAGGCGCTCGGCTCCACCTTCACGGTCACGATGAACCACTGTCCGCTTTTTCGCCGGGCGTTGTGGAGGTGGATCGAACCGATATGAACTTGCTACTTGCATAAAATTCACAGCACATCTCATAAAAAATAAATCGGGGGCTTGAGTAGGATCGGGAAGAGGAGGAAGTTGTGCGGGATCAACATGAACTTCTTCTTCGGATGAAGAATTTGAGGAAGAATTATTGTTGGAAGAATTGGTGGATGAAGACATTTTTTAGGAGTTGAAGAGAATTGTTGGATGAATTGTGTTTGTGATTGAAGGGGATATATATAGGTGAAAAAGAAAAAAAAAACAAAAAAAAAAACAAAAAAAATCGGCCGAAGACCGTTGAAGGCAACGGTCATTTGACCGTTAAAATTATTATTTTTTTTTTTTTAATTTCGGAAAGGGGCGCGTGTTTACACGCCCCCTCCTTCGCTCCCACATTCGTCGAGTGCGAACGCACGCCTCCCCTCCATCGCACCCGGGAGCGGCAATGGTGGTGGGTGCGATAGGCCGGGTTCGATCCGGCCATCGCACCCACCATTGTGGATGCTCTTAGTACAGTATCTTTTATTCGTGCACTTAAATTGAGGGTTTGATTTTGACAACGGGAAAAGATTGGATCACATTAAGTAGTTTTATTATTGAATATTGTATTTAAATATTCACAGCTAAGCGATTGTATTTTTACAAATAGAGCCACTTTTCGAATTTACATATAAAAAGGGTAGTTATGCTAATACAATAGACAAACTACATTGATATTAAGATCATACGATCATTTTTTTTTTAGAAGAAAGATGAACTTATATTAATTCAAATCGGAAAGAGCAATATTTGAAAGCCAGGTAGGAAACCCCGACTTCCAAATCATTACATCAGAAAGAGATAAAGCAAAACGAGCAAGCTTATGGGCTGCTCTATTAGCCTCACGACGAGCATGAAAAAACTCTAAAACCACAGTATCACGGGCATGAGCAAAGGTCTCGTATAAATCATCACAAAGCGAGTCGGAGCCATGTTGAGAATCATGGAGTAAATGTATAGCCAAGAGGGAATCCGTATAAAGGACCACAGGACCAATATCATGCGAGAAGCAAAAACCGATTGCAATGAGCATAGCATGAAGCTCACCTAAGAGAACTGTTTCCGTGTAGCCAATCGGCTGAGATCCAGCCGCCACAATTTCTCCTCTAACATCACGGAAGATGAAACCCACCCCTACCCGTTGGCCATCCTCCTAGAACGCAACGTCGACATCCAGCCTTAGAACATCTCGAGGAGGCGGGTACCAGAAATCAGCACCCTCAGTCGGAAGAACTCGCTCCTCAACAGCAAGCTGTTCTTTGGCATAATGGAACTGCCCCAGCAACCTACTGCTCTGTCTCACATCCGCCACCCCCTTATCCTTTTTCTTTCCATGCTTAAGGTCACACAGCGTCCTCCAGATCATCCATAGCAGAAAGAACCACTCCTCCAGCAGATTAATACCCCTTCTATCCATCACTTTCCTGCTCAAATCCATGAGGGAAAGATGTTTATCCTCTCCAACAATTTCCCAAAAGATTGATTCTTTCCATATCACCCTAATCCGATCACACCATAACAGAGAGTGAGTAGTGTTGCCCCAGTCTTTCTTACACCACGTACAAACCCCAATAACCGGCACATGGTGAGCAGCGAGATTCCCATCGGAAGCTATAAAATCATGTAGAGCTTTCCATGCAAAATGTTTAACCTTTGGTGGAATATTAAGCGACCAAATCTTCTTCCACAAACAGTCATCAGAGAAAGAAGAAGAGAAATCAGGAGAATCATAAAAACCAGTACCACACAAATAACCCGATTTAACCGATAGCGGCCTTTCTCATCAAAACCCCAGAATCGTCTATCATCTTCTGCCTTCTTCGGCAAGTTAATTGAGCAGATACTCTCCACAACAGCCTCAGGAAAACACGCCTTAACAAAATCAATATCCCAAGAATTATTAGCAGTTATCATATCAGCCACTTTAAGAGTGTTCGTGGCTTCAACATTCCATCTCCCAAGCCCCGGTATCCAACTATCCCGGAAAGCCTCAATAGAGACACCATTACCAACCTTCCAACGTAGACCCTTTTTTAACAACTCCCTGCCCCAACAAATGGACCGCCAAGTAAAAGAAGCATTCGTTGAAACCGGAACATCCATAATATCGCCGTCCCTGAAATACCGTTGCTTAAGGACCCTCGCCAAAAGAGAATGCGGAAACTGGATAATGCGCCAAACTTGTTTAGCTAAGAGGGCTTGATTAAACGGGGCAAGGCGTCGAAAGCCAAGCCCACCACGCGATTTAGGCTCACACAACTTATTCCAACGGGCCCAATGAATCTTCCTTTTTCCATCACTATCTCCCCACCAAAAATTACAACAACTCCTCTCTATATCCTCACATACCCCCACTGGAATACGGAAGCAAGACATAGCGTAAGTAGGGATTGACTGTAAAATCGATTTAATAAGCACCTCCTTTCCCCCTGCAGAGAAGAGTTTTCTGTTCCAAGAAGACACTTTCTTCACCACCTTATCTCTCAAATAACCGAACTGCAGCCTTCTCTTTTTGACAATAAAAGTAGGCAATCCCAAATAAAGGGAATGCCCCTGAGTAGCGCGAATACCAAGAGCACCAGTAGCATCCGTCTTATGCCGTTGAGTAGTGTTGGGGCTGAACAAAATAGTGGATTTATCAAAATTAATAATCTGTCCGGAAGCCCTGCCATACTTAACAATAATCTCCCCAAAATTATCCGCCACCTGCTTTGTTGCTTTAAAGAAAACCAAACTATCATCCGCAAAAAAGAGGTTAGTAACCGAGGGGCAATGTCTCGCCATAATAATACCACTAAAAAAGCCTTGATTTTCAAAGCTTCGAATGAGCGACGAAAAACCTTGAGCACAGATAACGAACAGAAAAGGCGAAAGGGGCAGCCTTGTCTCAAACCACGCGAAGGTATAAGCCCTCCATACACCCGCCCATTTATCACATAAGAAAAATCCACCGTACTAATACATTGCATCACCAAATCGACGAGAGAAGGAGGAAACCGCATAGTAATCATCATAGCTTTCAAAAACCTCCACTCCACACGGTCATAGGCCTTGCTCATGTCAAGCTTGGCCGCCGCAAACCCATCGCCACCGCACTTTTTATTCCGGATCCAATGTAAGCACTCGTAACCAAGGAGAATATTATCCGAAATGAGTCTACCCAGAATGAAAGCACTTTGAGACTCGTCAATAACCGAATTAAGAACCGAGCGAAGCCTATTGGCCAACACTTTCGCCACAATCTTATACGACGTATTGCAAAGACTGATAGGACGAAAATCCTTAACAAACTTTGGTTTATCAGTCTTTGGAATAAGAACAATGAGAGTTCTGTTTCATTGGCGAATGCTCCCTCCACCGTTTAAAATATTGAGAACCTCAGAGGTAACATTCTCACCGATCTCACCCCAGAACTTCTGAAAAAAAAAACGGTGGGTATCCGTCTGGTCCGGGAGCTTTATGAGGGTTCATTTGGAACACCGCCTTTCGAACTTCCTTGCTAGTGAACGGGGTCTCAAGAGTAGCTATCGCAGCCTCACCAAAAACAGTAGAAATAGAATTAGAAACCTCATCAATCATGTCCTGCCCCGGCACGCTGGATCTGAATAAGTCAGAGAAATACCCATCAATCACCTTAGCCATCTCATCTTCTTCAAACACCTCAATTCCGTCCATCGTCATCAAGCTGCCAATAGTATTCTTTTTCTTTCTGTGGCTTGCATAAGCATGAAAATACTTAGTATTTCTATCCCCAAGCCCAAGCCAATTAGCTCGAGAACGCTATTTCCAGTGTGTTTCCTCAGCGTTCGTGAGTTTTTCAATCTCTTTTGTCACTTTCTTTAACTCTTTGGAGTCCCCCTTCTCACTCCTAACATTTTCCAGAATGCGTAGCCTCTTCTTTCTCAGCTCGGCCAAAGCTTTTCTAGGCTGTACAAATTTATCTTTCGACCAGACCCTAAGATAATCCATACAATCATCGAGTCTCTCATGCAATGCAAGATA
The DNA here is from genome assembly GCF_028751815.1 of Salvia miltiorrhiza. Taxonomy (NCBI): domain Eukaryota; kingdom Viridiplantae; phylum Streptophyta; class Magnoliopsida; order Lamiales; family Lamiaceae; genus Salvia; species Salvia miltiorrhiza. The sequence goes on from NC_080388.1 coordinate 36,152,986, forward strand.
GCCCCCGGAACTCCACTTCGTCATCAAGTCAGCGGCGAAATTTTTATCCAGAAGCCATTTCTGCTCAAAGTAAAACCGTTTTTCCCCATTTCCGGTCGTCACTCTCTCTTCCCTTGGCGAAAGAGAGAGCAAAAGAGGGAGATGATCCGAGTGGTGAGGATCCAAAGCTTGGACTTTCCTCAGATTAAACACATCATCAGCTGCTCTGTTGTACATGAACCTGTCAAGCTTTAAGAACCGTGCTTCCTCCCCTTTTCGTTGATTGTACCAAGTGAAAGTAGTATCACAAGCAAGAGATTTCAGACCACAAAACTGAATAGCACGATTAAAGGAATCCATCTGGGCCCAAGAGCGTCGTCCACGGCGAAAACTCTCCTTTAAACTTGTAATCTCATTGAAATCCCCACCAACGATCCAAGGAAGGTCAATATCGCCACTGCAAGCCAGACGTTTAAGGAGTTGCCAAGATTGAGACCGACAATGAGTAACCGGGTTCCCGTAGAAGCCCGTAAATCTCCAAACAATATCATTAGACGTAATCACACAGTCAATATGCCCAGTAGAGTAGCTTCGAATATTTACTGAATACAGATCTTTCCACATTAATAAAAGGCCACCACTAGCACCCTTAGCATTCACAACAAATTATCCCTCAAAGCCAAAAAAATACCGCCACCACTGACATTTTCTCTCACAAAGCTTAGTTTCACAAATAAAAAGAACATTTGGGGAGGCGCCAGCAATCAGCCGACGTAGCTCATGGAACGCATGAGGACTCCCCAACCCCCGTGCATTCCAGACCATCGCATTCATGATGATCGGCAGGGCTGCTCAGCAGCCTCCGCCGTTGGATTATCGCGTACATTGTCGCCACAAGTAGGAGTTTTTTGTTTTTTCCGTTCACCACTATCTGCCTCTTTTCCACGTCTTTTAGTACCTGCTGTAACCTGGATATTCGAACATGAGGGAGTTAAATTCCTAGCCAGTCTCTTCCACCCTTTCCCTCCCGGGTTCAGTCGAGACTTAGCCGGAGAGACCCCCACTGACTTGGACAAGGTCTCGAATGTTTAGGGCTGTTTCCCACCTTCGAATCAAAGTTGCTTGTGTTTTTCCCCACCTGGTCAGCCACTTTCACCATCCCCTCGATACTCCAGTTGAAACATGTCCGAGAGAGCATTCAGACCCGCCCTTCTTTCCCTCATCATAGTCTCTGCAATCTAGCATAGTTATGGCCGTTCTCAAATCACTCTCTTCACCCACCTTATCTGTTTCCACTTCCTCTTCCATCACCGTGCTTCCACCAAAAGTTCCCCCGTCCTCAGTAACATCATCATCCACTAGATTTTTATTCACCAAACCCGTCGGATCTGGATTTCGTGGCGGAGGGGTTGGACCATTAGGGTTACGACGGGGCACCAAAGGTAAGTTTCCCGTTGGAGTAAACGTCGACGGGCGTGCTTTACTATTGCGTCTATAATCCACCCCTCTACCTGCCTTTAACCAAACGCCGAACTTAGGATTAGCTTTCTTTTCCGCATCACCATCACAATCCCGAATGTAGTGGCCCAGTTTGCCGCATGCAAAACAAAAATGATCCGACAATTTCTCATAAAGCACAAGAACCAATTGTTCCTCAAGCATGCCCTCAATCTTAAGAGGTACACAACGTACCAAGGGTTCATTAATAGAACGCGTAACTTTCACCCGCGCATACCTCCCAATAAAGTTACTGCCCCTATTATCGTCAATCTCAACCACAGTGCCTATCTGTTCTCCAACTCGCCGAATAATAGTTTGATCCATGAAAGCAATAGGCATATTATGAAGCTGAACCCATATAGAGATGGATTCAAACTTCGTATTCGTGGCAGTGTTAACCGATTCAAGTTTTTGTAGAATCATAAGATCATTATGAAAGTGCCATGGACCATCACCCAAAATACGGTTTCTATCAATCTTAAGATCCAACGAAATCACGAACACATTACGACCAACAATTTCCACTTCCATAGTTTCCCTTGGCTTTAGAAGACCTGGGAGGCTATCACGTAACGTTTCTCTATTCACAACACGTTCCGAGAAGATTTTACCAACAATAAGTTTAGCAGCCCTAGAAATCCCACGTTGTTTATCCTCATTAGATATAGCCACCGAATGCACCCCATCCTCCTTTGAAAGTCGTAACTCCGCAACACGTTTTGCTATTTCGTCAGGATCCATCAGAAGAGAACGAACAATACCCAACAAACCACAAGAAAACACACCAATCCCGAAGGATGAAGGCACCTTTCCCAAAGAAAGAAGACACCACTCCTAAAACCCTAGGCGGCTAGGGTTCCAGAGGAAAATTGACAAATCTTTTTCGTATAAGATCATACGATCATTAAGGGCAATGATTTAGAATATAAGTTATATCATGTCGAATTTCGATGAAAAATTACTTTACATTATCATTTATAAGTAAACTTTTAATGTGTGTTGGTCAAGCGGTAAGGAGTTAATGCATAATACCAAAAGTCTTGAGTTCGAGTCCCCTATGGTAGGACCTTTAAATTTCTTTATTTAATACTACCATTTATATATATATATATATATATAAAAGATCATACGATCATAGGTACATTTAGCGACGGATTCAAAAATTATCATTAGGAGCTGAATTTGTTGAAGTATAGCATTTGAAACTATTTATATTAGGGTTCGGGGGCGGGAGCTTCCGAGCAAATTTTTTTAGCATTCCGTACCATTTATTTTTATAGTAAAATTTTAATGGGCTTAGGAGTATACTCAATCACTTATTATAATGTATAGTTGTCCGTATTCCATTAATTTAACAACAAGTACATTAAAAGCATATATAAAGACTTACCTCTATGCATCTTTTAAAAAAAATTGTTTCACCTTCTAAAAAAATAAACAAATTTTCATTATTAATATTTGAAGATTGACACAAATTTAACATTGAAAATTAACTAAGAAAAGAAAATGAAACAAAAATAACACATATTTAACAAACTAATAAAACAAATCACTATAAAATAAACGTGGATATTACGATTATTAAAACAATATACTATTATGTTTTCTCTCTATATTTCTAATACTCCATCTGTCCCGCTAAAAGCGGTCACATTCTTTTCGACACGAAGATTAAGAAAATGATTGTTATGTTTTAATTAAATGTGATCTATCATGATTAATGAATTAATTAAGCTTTCCTTTTAACATTAACTTTTTCTTCTTCAACCCCACATTCTCACTGCATCCGGCGACGACGATGCTGGCGCCGGCGGTCGCTGCTCGCCCCTCACCTAAACCAGACTTCACCTTCACAGGCGAGCTTCGACGCCCATCAAAAACCCTAGCCCCCAAATTGCCCAAACCAAACCACCTTCACAGGCGAGCTTCGACGCCCATCAAAAAACCCTAGCCCCCAAATCAGTGCACAAGAAAGCTTCGAACACCGTTGCCTATTCTCTAGCTCAGACACCAACAACCTACGCGGCGACGGCGGCAAAGAGCAAACCCGCTCGCCCTCACGGCCCTCCGATTCGAGGAAAACCCAGAACGCTCCTCGAGCTCTACCGATCCGTCGCCCTCGCGGCCCTCCTATTCGAGGAAAACCCAAAACGGTCCTCGAGCTCTGCCGGTTGACCGCCCTAATGCCGGAGTCGCACCTCGACCGCATCGTGTTCTCCAAAGCCATCTCCAAACTCAAGGAACTCAAACCAGATAAGAGAAAAGGGGAGATAAATCGGGGTCAGAGAAAAGAAAGATGTGGGAGAGGTCGAGGGGCAAGAGGCGGTGGGGCGGCGGCCGGCGCTGCTGTCGTCCGCCGAAGAAGAAGAGAGAAGGGGGAGCGGCTATGTGTGTTTTGTGTGTGTATGTGTGTTAACTTAAAAGAGGATTTAAATTTAATTAGAAATTTTAGTTAAATTTAATTAAATATTAAACATTTCCATTTTAAGAAAGTGGCCACTTTTAGTGGGACAAACCAAAATGAAAATGTGGCCACTTTTATTGGGACGTAGGAAGTATATATTTTTCGGGAAAGCCCCTCATACATTATTCAATTTTGTTTGGAACAATAAATTGTTCAGATTTTGATAGACGTATATTTATAAAAAAAAATTGAAGAAATTCTAGAATTCATCGCCTATAAAATAGTTGGCCCACATCTTATATATAATAGGGTTAAAGTGCAAATGCACCTCTAATGTAGACACCCCTAGAGCGTATACTCCTCCACACTTGACATCGGATAATTAAGTCTCTGATGTCCCAATTTCGGTGCAATTAAACCATCCACCCCTAACACCGTTTAACTCCGTTAAGTAATTTATTTTTTTATTTCATATTCGATGCAATTGAGCCTTTCCCACCCTTGGATTTTGGTGCAATTAAGCCCTTCAACCATTTCTTCTTCGCCAACCTCGCTGAAAATTTTCAAGAATTGCAGATATCTCATCCTTTCAAATATGCCACTCGTAATCTCCTCCACCACCACGTCGCTTTCAAATCTCATTAGTCAACAACTCTTCCAGTCACTTCCAAGGCTGCCATGCCTTCTCCATCGGCGTCTGCTGCCCGAAGCTGGCACTCTCCTCCTCCATGAACGATGCCGGAAGTAGAAGAGTCCAAATCGGCCTTAGAGCCACCCTGTTCACCCGTATCCCCTTATGCGCCAGCTACAGTGCCAGCCCCTGCGTGAACGCCACGACCCCCCCTCCTCCGTCTTCCAACCGCTTCACTCCCCCAGTTTCTATAGACGCAATTGATGGGATTTGCAGAAACTCGGGAAGTGAAGTGATTGGAAGAGTTGTTGATGAGTGAGATTTATAAGCGACGTGACAATGGAGGAGATTACGAGTGGCAGATTTGAAAGGATGAAATATCTGCAATTCTTGAAATTTTTCGGCGAGCTTGGTGAAGAAGAAAGGTTGGAAGGGCATAATTGCACCGAATTTGGTGGTGGGTCCCACCACTTACGAAATAAAAAAATAAATTACTTAATGGAGTTAAACGACGTTGGGAGAGGGGGGGTTAATTGCACCAAAATTGGGACATTGAGGGCTTAATTGATCCAATGTAGAGTATGGATGGGTATACGCTTTAGGGGTGTCTACATTAAGGGCGTGTTTTGTAGCAGAATATAGTTTAGTCCATAATGCTAAAGATGCCAGATTACTAATTGGGGAATGATGTTTGGTAGATATTGAAAAAAATAAGCAAACCCACGGGGGATATTTGGTAGTCTTTCTTAAGAAAGTGAAAAGTCTGTAAATTTACTATTCTATCCCTGATTTTTTTTTTTTTGTAAATTACCAGAATATCCTTTTGTTGACAATTGAAGCCTTCCGATTTCTAGAAACCAAAGAAACGATACGGCGACTTTGCTATCCCCACGGCCGGATGAGGCAGCTGCGTGCACAACGAAATACAACAAATAATTAACACAAAATTGAGTCAACAAATACCCACATGCACTCCTCATCGTGTTTGTGAAAATTGAGCCACCACATTTCCAAATTGGTGTGTTTGTGAAATTAGGGGTTCTGAATACTCAAAAAAAAAAAATTAAAAAAAATTGGGGGTTCTGATTCAAAAAAAAAAAATTCAGCAAAGGTTTATCAAGGAAATTCACATACATTGATGTTGTGAGTCTTACCTATAGACAAGGATCTGTGACTTTGCTTCTTGTTCGTCCCTCTGCGAAGAACACAAGTTCGTCGAGCAGAACAAAAAACGAGAGAGAGAAATGAAAGTTTGATTTTTTTTTTTACTTTGAAATAGTGGGTAAAATTGTACACATCAAAATAGCAGCTACCACTGTAGCACACCTGGAAATAGAACCGAGGGTGACCCCGGGTTTCAATTACGTAGAGGAACAGTGCTTTTTGGTGCGGGCCGTCTTTTAAGAGCGGGCCTCAGTATTCGGATAAATGGCTACCAAACTAATAAAATACCCAAGTTTGGATTGCAATATGCCCACTACTTGGCTACAAAACAAGCCCTAAGGGTGTATTTGCATCTTAACCCAATAAAATATGATCAGTGATTTGAGTGATATCCATAATTTAGGGTTTTACATGACGCTTTCATATTTTCATTCTCATTTATCTAAATTCTTGATTTATGGTATTTTAATTTTAATAATTGTTATATTCTAATTTTTCTTAAATCCATAAAAATCCACAATTTACTTCGATTAAATGTTTAATTTATGATTAGTGATCCAAGCTCTCTCTTTAATTCTGGTCCTATGCAACTTCATATTTATCTAAACCTTTTATTAGTATCTTCTTAATTTCATTCTTTAATTATAATAATTATATTCTCTTTTTAAATTAGGCGTTAATAATTATATTAGAGTATTAGATTATTCTTAAATTCACAAAATCCGCAATTCACCTCTATTAAATTATTAGATTATTATGTTAAATAACAAACTAACTATAAATAGATTATTATCCAATTAATCAATATTAAAAAATAGATGTATATAATTAAAAAAAAAAAAAGAGTAGATGTATATAGCTGAGAGAAGATAAAGCTAATCTCATGTGTGTGCGCCCACACATTGGAGTCAGCTCTAATTACAATTGATTTACATTGATATTTATTATTTTTTTCGTCCACATAAATTATCTTTTTATCATTTTGAAACGTCCTTAAAAATTACTCCCTTCGTCCTACTCTAATAGTTTTTTTTTTTTGGGACTTTTCATTCCAATAGTTTTATTTCTATTTTTGATAATGATTTTACATTACAAATAATGTGGTCCCACACACTTTTACACAATTTTACACTCAAAAAATAAGTTTCTTAATTTCCGTGGCAAAAAAGGACTATTGGACCGGGACGAAGAGAGTAATTTTTAATTTTATTTTTAGAAACTCTTTATCATATAATGAATTATTTTCTCCACTCATAATATAATTAATTTTCATTATTAACACTATACTTTTAAGTGAGACCTCTTATCTACTCACAATACATTCAACTATTTTTAGTAACACTTGTGTCTTCTTATTTTAAGACTATTTTTTATGAACGAATGAAGTATTGTTTAATTAATTTAGTTAGAATTAAATTTTTTAAAATAAGAATTAAAAACTCTAATTATCCCTTTTTTTTATCGAGAAGATAAAATATATATATTTAAGTCATGTATATTAGTATTAGTATATTTATGTGTTTTAGATATATTGTGTTCTACCTAAATATCTAAATTAATATTTATGAAAAAGTTATTTATTTATTTAATTTAATTTGACTTAGTTAATAGTTTATTTTCTACACTATTTACTAAGAAAAATATTTTAGCCATAATAAATACTCCATGTAATACTCCCTCCGTTCCAATATTAACGTCCCAATTTTTCTTTTTGGGCATCTCATTTATAATGTCATTTTAATCCAAAAAATGAAATAATGTATTCTTTCTATCCGTCTATTCATTTACTTTAATATCTCTTACTTTTTTACTACTATATATGTTTCTCTCATTTTTTACTTTATATCTCCCTTACTTTATCTATATTTTTCTTAATTTGCATACTCTATTTTTTTTGGGATGTTATTATTGGAATTAAGGAAGTAGTATTATATAGAAATCCACATTTTATTAGCGTAATGATTAAGAGTCTTGAGACTGATATTTTTTTAGGTGAAAGAAGAACTCATATATTAATGCAAACTAGTACATTCGCCCGTGCGATGCACGACGAACATATTTTTGCATCAAAATTAAACGATGTAGTGTGTGGATCGGTTAAGCGATTAGGGATTAATGTCTAAAATCGAAGGTCTTGGGTTCGAGCCCCCTATGGCGCGGCCTTTAGATTTCTTTATTTAATCATGTTAATTTATCAAAAATAAATAAATTAAATGGTGTATTAAATAAATAAAAATAAATATTAAATATAGTTAGAATATAAGTAAATGTAAATTATTTTTTCTTAAAAAATAAAATAATTTACATCAATTACTCAGTAAAGATCCTTAATTTTATTTTATAATTTTGAAAAGTATCGTTTTTAATTTTCCATCTATTTGATGGAAAAATTTATTTTCTTCCCTAAAATTATAGAATAAACACATCATTCAAATTAAAAGAAACGAAGAAATAAAAAAAAAAGAGTTTTCACATCATAATATATATTTTTAAAACATGAGCTAATCATGCATAAAATTATTTTTTCTAAGTTAGTTCATTACTTATGTCATCTTATTAGAAAAACTTCAATTGATAAGTAGGAAAATAAATTATATTATTAGAATTTATTAGAATACTAATAAAAGAGTTGAATAATTATTTGATACTAAATCAAAGATCTTGCATTTATCTCTAATTTAAGATATATATAGAATATTTTTTATAAATAAAATTTGATTTTTAAAAAAAATCATCAAAATATGAAAAAGAAAATATGAGAGAGAGAGTATAGAAAATTGAATGATGCGTATGATGAAAGTGAGGAGAGAGGAGAGAGAAAATATATGGGATTTGTTGAATTTTATAAATATCATTTGATTGATTCTTTAATTATAATTTTGCCACAAACTGTGTTTTCATATAATAAATAGATGTATTAAATAAATAAAAATAAATATTAAATATAGTTAGAATATAAGTAAATGTAAATTATTTTTTCTTAAAAAATAAAATAATTTACATCAATTACTCAGTAAAGATCCTTAATTTTATTTTATAATTTTGAAAAGTATCGTTTTTAATTTTCCATCTATTTGATGGAAAAATTTATTTTCTTCCCTAAAATTATAGAATAAACACATCATTCAAATTAAAAGAAACGAAGAAATAAAAAAAAAGAGTTTTCACATCATAATATATATTTTTAAAACATGAGCTAATCATGCATAAAATTATTTTTTCTAAGTTAGTTCATTACTTATGTCATCTTATTAGAAAAACTTCAATTGATAAGTAGGAAAATAAATTATATTATTAGAATTTATTAGAATACTAATAAAAGAGTTGAATAATTATTTGATACTAAATCAAAGATCTTGCATTTATCTCTAATTTAAGATATATATAGAATATTTTTTATAAATAAAATTTGATTTTTAAAAAAAATCATCAAAATATGAGAGAGAGAGTATAGAAAATTGAATGATGCGTATGATGAAAGTGAGGAGAGAGGAGAGAGAAAATATATGGGATTTGTTGAATTTTATAAATATTATTTGATTGATTCTTTAATTATAATTTTGCCACAAACTGTGTTTTCATATAATAAATAGATGAGCAAAAATAATGTATGTCAAATTGTCAACATGAAAAATTCGACTTCTAAACTATTACATCACAGAAAGAGAAATCAAAATCCGCAGGAGCATGCAACACTTGGTTGGCTTTATTCGAACAACGCCGACACTGCAATTCACCAAAATAAATTCAATTTAATTTGATCAAAACTATTTTTATTATATGACACCATCAATTCTGTACACCATTAGTGATAAATTACCTCAACAAATCTATATCTAACGCAATCATTTTGAAATTAATTTATGTGCTTTGTCACTAAGGGTGAGCAAAAAATCTGAAACCGAATAACCGAACTGATCCAAACCAAAATTTTAAAATATGGTTCGGTTTTTTCGATTTTTCGGTTCGGTTCGATTTTTTTTCTTCATAATATTTTGGTTTTTCGGTTCGGTTCGGATTTTTTAAAACCGAACAAAACCGAAAAACCGAAAAACCGAATTATATTTATAATATATATATATATATATATGTAGACATATATATATATATATATAATTATAATATTTTAATTATAATTTTATAATATCTAACTTCTAATATTTTTTAAAATTTTATAGTTTTTTTTTTCAGAGTTTTCGGTTTTTTTTTTCGAAATTTTCGGTTTTTTCAGTTTTTTTTTCTTCCGGATTAATTCGGTTTTTTGGTTCGGTTTGGTTTTAATTATACAAATTTCAGTTTATTCGGTTTGGTTTATTTGGTTAATTCGGTTCGGCTTGGTTTTTTTTTTCAAATCGAACAAAAATATAATTTGGTGGTTTTAGCAAAAATCGAACCATATAACCGAATGCACACTCCTATTCGTCACCGTCAACGATTCCTTGTGATTGAATTCCAGCCAAACATGTAGTTATTTTCTAAAATTTTAACTTATTAATTATAATGTAAATTAATTTTTCATCGAAATTCGACATAATATAACTTATATTCTATATCATTGCCCTTATATAAAGACCATTGTACTGCTATAACCATAAATGCAATGTAAAATAATTAAAAACCATTATGTTAAGTAATTTTTCATTGAAACTCCACAGATTACATATTAAAATAGTACTCTCTTCGTCTCATGAAATATGACCAAATTCTTTTTAACACGAATTTTAAAAAAATTGTATTTTATATATTAAATGTTGTAAATGTAAAAATGAAAATATGAATAAAAACTAATTTTTTTATCATATAAAAAAACTAGTCAAGTTTTGTGGGATAAACCACAAAGGAAACTTGACGGATGGAGTATAATGAATAATTCTCAAAGTATCACAATCATATTGTTAAGGGCACAATTGTGAATCTCCTATCTCTAAGTCCTACTAGATTTAAAGTTGACTCTCTCTCTCTCTCTTCAATTTTTCGGATTTTCCTTTCGTTTTTTATTGGAATTTTTCGTTTTCTCCATTTATCCATTTTCTTGGGAAAATGCCCACAAAATCCATTAAACCATATTATTTGTATCGAACTGTATATTTATTTCAAAAGGAATATTGTCTACCAAATCTTTTCCATTTCAATTTTAATAATCAAATTTATCTTAGGCGATAACTATATTTCTACTGCCACAGTCTTTTTTTTTTTTGAAACCACAGCCATAGTTTTTTAATTCAAAGCAAACACGACATTAAATTGATCCTTAGCATGATTTTTTTTTCTAAAAAATCAAATAATGTGATCGTTATTATTGACAAGTAAATATGAATTTCAGTTAGTATTTTTAATGATATACTCCACTCCAGTATAGTTTAGTTACATTACATTTTATGCAACTTTTCTCCTTTTTCTTATCCTCTTCTGATATAAATGCAATCTTCTGTTCGCCTCATTTTCAACGACGCTCTCTCTCTCTCGGGTTTCCTCCATTGCAAACCAAGCTTCCTTTCCAGCTTTTTACTGATGCGCGTCTCTCTCCTCCACATTCACAAAACCCCACCTACCATTTTCACCCAACTTTGCTTTTATTAGGCATCTCCCTACCCTTAATTCTTTCCTCCATTAAAATAAAACTCTGCCCACTTATAAAGATTAGATTTTTGTCTGGCATTGTTTGAGAAAGAAAGAAAAAAGAAAAGAAAAAGAATTGCTCTGTCATTTGCATTATTGTTATTGTTTTCTTGAATTCTCTTTGGCCCACTTCAGGCCACCCTTTCCTTCTTCTAAACTACTCCTGCTTAGCCGCTCAACTTTCATTTTATTTTATTTTTCTTTTAAATTTGTAGTGGATTTTTTGTATTTCCTCTCACATTGGATTTCTATGCTCATTTGGCTCTGTTTCTACCAAAAAAAGGTGCCCCTTTATTTTTGGGTTGAAGATCAAGGGGGTTAAGTCAGATCAACAGCAAAGGTGAGAGCTTTTCTAATTTTGCTGAATTCCCATTTGATTTGTTTCTTTTCTCTGTGCTCGGATCGTTAAGCATTCTTCTAGTTTTGAAGTCGCCTTAAATTTTGAGATTTGGTATTTCGTTTTGATTTATTAATGCTTTTATCATTCTGGTTGATTACTGAAATGCTTGACTTAAGTGATTCTTCCTGTTTGATTGGTTAACATGCCTGGAAAAAGAATAAATGTCAAATACTTTTTGTGCTGTTTGATTTGATTGAATTTGCTTCAAAACTCTTGCACATAGCAGTAATTAAAGTAATGCTGTATAAATAATTCATTTGTTGGAGATGGGAAATGTTGAGCAACTACATTGGATAAGCAGGGAAATTAGGTTTTAGTTTTCTACAATTTGAGGCAGAGATTTGATTTAGTCCTTTGTGGTAATGTGATTTCTTTTGCGGGATCCAGGATTCAATGGATTAATTTTTGTCACAGAAGACAGAGAGACGAAACAGAATTTCAGAATTTGATTCCAGCCTCCATTTTGCTGAAAAAATGAGTTTAAATACCGAGTTATCAAAGAAATATGGGGGCATAAAACTATGGGTGTTGATTGGCATTACTGTGGGGGCGTTTACAGTTCTAATTCTTGGGATCCTTTCCATATGGGTCATGTTTCGCCGAAAATCCCGCAGAACTTTGGAAAGCTATACACGTTGCCAGATCCCTAACATTTCGAAGGAGATTAGAGTTGATAGAGTAGGGGAAAGAAGCACGTTTGATCACCCTGAAAGTGTATTCTTGACTGTTAATGATAAAACAAGTGATAAGAACTCGGAGAAGATGCATGTTCATTTAAGCCGGAGTAAATCCAGTGATGTTGATGATATCAGCCAGTGTAGCTCAATGTATCATCATGAAAGGACTTACAGCTCACAATCCGGAGAGGAAGGAAGTTCTGGCAACACCCGAAAGCAATCTTCATTGTCTTATGGTCTTGTGATGGCATCGCCTTTGATTGGTTTGCCTGAAGTATCCCATCTTGGTTGGGGCCATTGGTTCACCCTTAGAGATCTAGAGATGGCAACGAACCGGTTCTCAGCAGAGTGTGTTATAGGGGAAGGTGGTTATGGGGTCGTATATAAAGGTAGATTGGTCAATGGAACAGAGGTAGCAGTGAAGAAGATTCTTAATAATGTGTAAGTATTCAACTTATCTAAAGTTCAGAGACTTCCACCTCGTTGTATTGATACTATTGTGGCTGGATGACAATTTATGCTGCAGTGGCCAAGCAGAGAAGGAATTTAGGGTTGAAGTAGAGGCCATTGGCCATGTTCGACATAAAAATCTTGTTCGGCTTCTTGGCTATTGCATGGAAGGAGTCCACAGGTAAAGCTTTTTTTTTTTTTTTTTTTTTTTTTTGTAATGTTTAGGAGCAATTATTTAGAAGCTATGACTTCTGGATTTTCTCTATTCATCTTAAATGTTATTGCTATATGGCACATTTACTAGCCGGTGCTTGCAGGTTGTTGGTGTACGAGTACGTAAACAACGGCAACCTGGAGCAGTGGCTTCATGGAGCTATGAGACAATATGGCACCCTCACTTGGGAAGCCCGCATGAAGATTCTCCTCGGTACTGCAAAGGCGTAAGTGATGTTGACTCATGTTCTGCTCAACATACGTTCTCTCTTTTGCATATCGGCATAAAAATGAAAACTGTTGACATTTCGTGCGATGAAATTTGAACAGCTGTGATGTAATTTCGTTAATGATATATATCTCATGGAACATTCTTGCAAATAAAGAACTTTGAGCGTGTTTTAATGTGTCGTCTGAGTTAAATTTTATCTAATGATGGCATTGCAGGCTTTCTTATTTGCATGAAGCTATTGAACCAAAAGTCGTCCACCGTGACATAAAATCTAGTAACATCTTGATCGATCATGACTTCAATGCAAAAGTTTCCGACTTTGGTTTGGCGAAGCTCTTGGAAGCTGGAGAAAGCCATATAGCAACGAGAGTTATGGGAACATTCGGGTACATGTTCTTTTTTAAAGCTCCGGATCCCCCTTTCACTTGTTTTCTGTTAAGAGATTATTGTAACTAGGTATCTTCATGAATTTTCAGTTATGTCGCTCCTGAATATGCAAATACGGGCTTGTTGAATGAGAAGAGCGACGTATACAGTTTTGGCGTTCTTCTTCTCGAGTCTGTTACCGGAAGAGATCCTGTGGACTATGGGCGTCCAGCGGATGAGGTACTAGTATCTTCACTCGACGATTAATGTACTAAATAATGAAGTATTTGCTGATGCATATAGTATGTTGCAGGTTAATCTAGTTGAGTGGCTGAAAATGATGGTAGGGAATAGGCGAGCCGAGGAACTTGTGGACCCTAATCTTGAAGTTAAGCCCACGACCCGAGCCATGAAGCGTGCGCTTCTCGTTGCACTTAGATGCGTTGACCCCGATTCAGAGAAACGCCCCAAAATGAGTCATGTCGTCCGTATGCTTGAAAGCGACGAGTTTCCTCATCGTGAGGTGATCTTCCGTTCCATCTCTTGATAAAATTCATGATTTGAGGGGGGTTTACTTTCGATCACACTATCAAATAAGCTCAAAATTGTTCAATCCGTCGAGGTACTCTGTAACGTGTGAAACCTATCTTGGTGTGCAGGAGCGACGGAACAGAAAGAGTAAAAGCACGGGAATGGAGATTGAATCCACCAAGGAGAGCTGTGGTTCAGCTGAGATGGAGAGCAATGCGGCTGATAGGAACTGACTGAGACATGTGTTGGGGTAATTAGAGGTTGATTTTAGTGACTCATTATTTGCACATGTTGAAAGTTTGGTACTGGAAGAAGAAAAAAAAGATTCCTTGATGAGAAAACCCAGTTAGAAATCTTGAATTATTGGTAGCTCTTTTGGTTGTTAGTTCCAAATGAGAGAAGAATGAGGGTGAGAGAGAGAGATGTACAGGTGTTGTATGGATGTTGGGGATGACAGCATGTATTTATGATGATCATTCTTTTTGATTGAATTTCGTAGCTTGCAGTAATCGTTAATGATGCACATGAAAATGTTAGGTAAACTCAAAATTGCAATTAGTCAAAGTTTGAGTACAAAAATGTGGAATTCGATCAGTGTTTCGTGTGCCAAAAAGTAGTGGGCCGCGGCCGAAATCTCTTGTTTTGAATCTCCTCTTGACGTATATAATGGCAAGGTTAAGGCTTTGTGAGATGTGAATTCCAACATTATTATTACTAATATATGATGAGATGAGAATCCAAATGTGGGCGGTGTTTCAAGGATTTTGAGGTACTGTCTTAAAAATATGGTAAACCCAAACATGAGTTTGGATTTATATAAGAACAGAACAGAACACCACTGCTTTACACGCGTATATTCAACAAGCCGCTAATGTAGACTTGTGGCACGTGACAATTTACAGTCAGATGACGGTGCACGTGATATGACTACACTTTTTCCTCCGAAAAACAAGCCCCTCATCTTGGCTTTATTTCACCACAAATTTCTACAATGCCCACATGCAATTTTATTATTCACATTCTCATTTTACATTTTCAAACATAATGTAAACATGATATTCTTATGAGTCATTAGGCATTAATAAAAAATAAATATTTAATGAAATATTGCTGTTATGATAACTTGTTTTATACTACACTTAAAAAAAAAACCTCAACTTCTTAAACTCTCTCTCTCTCTCTCTCAGAATATCTGTAGTTGCAATTAGTTGGTGAGCATTAGGCATCTTTTATCCGATCTACCTTAGGAAATGGTTGGATTCAAAATAATAAAATATGGAAGAAATATCAGTGTGAAAACTGAATAATACGAAACTAGTTGTTCAAGATCGAGCAGATTTTTTTTAGTTGACTATACATGAAAAGTAAGCGAGACTTTCTCATCAATTCAATTAAATAGTTCAAAACTGTTTTTCGAAAATAATTAGTGGATTTTTTTTATAGTAAAAATAATTAGTGGATTAAAAGACTGACATGTACTGTCTAGATTGTGAACAGCGCAATTAGTTAATGTGTACTAAATAATAATAATAATAATAATAATAATAATAATAATAATAATAATAATAATAATAATAATAATAATAATAATAATAATAATAAAAAAAGAGTTAATCCTGTGAGCATAATGTTTTTGTGCGTGCATTATAATTAGTTTAAAAATAAATTCAAGGTTGAATCCAATACGATAGAAAATCCGGTGTCAACAGTCTCAGCAACTGATTTATCTTTTTGATTAGATTATTTGATGATATAATATTTTTTGGGATCATATATGAGCAGGGGCAGATCCAGGATTTGCCGATAGGGAGGCTGATCACTTGAAGGTATGCCCGGGGGTTGGGGGCGGTAGCCACCGAGCCAAATTTTCCGGACAGTCCGTACAATTCATCTTTATGTTCAAGTATAATCTTAATGGACTTAGAATTATAATTTGATCACTAATTATAATCAATATTTGTTTTCCTTTTATTGATTCAATAACAAATATATTGAAAGCATGTAAAAAACTATCTCTCTATGTTTTAAAAAAAATTAATCTATCTTCTACAAGAATAAATTAGTTTTTTATTATTATTTTGAAATTTTTTTATCTGTCTCTGAAAATTGGACTGGGCTATGAGCTGAGCTACATAGATATTAAGTTAAATATATTAATACAGATAAAATAAAATTTTGGGGTTGCACTGGGCTCCCCCAACTAAGATCCGCCCATGTATCTGAGATATTGAATGAAATTATTCATTTTAGTGTCACATTATAATATATATCAAAATCGATTCACATTGGTACCACCCACCATATAACTCTTTTATTCATTGAAGAGAAAGAATGAAAGAAAGAACGAAAAAAAAAAAAATCATTTTCTGTAATTTGATAAGTCGCTAGCTAGAAAGATTTATCTCTTTTAATTTCTTGGGTTTATTTTGTAATTTCGGGTTTTTCAGTCTACTTTTTTACCCATTAAATTGTGGAAGACGATAATAGAATTTGTTCTTAGTGATAAAGATGATAAATTACTTCCGTACTCAAAATGAAATTGTAAACGATATTCTAATGTAATAAACTTTAATACACATAATACGTGTCACCATATGTATATAAGTATAGCTATCCCTATATTAGGCATCATTTAAAGGGTAGTCTTCAATTTAATGCCAACATAATATATAGTCAAAATGCTCAATTCTCTGAATCGTACAGTGACATGGTATATTTTAAGAAATATACTTCCAATGTATATACTTATTTCTTAAAAATAAATATCTTTTTCAAAATGCTCAATATTTTGATGCGTGAAACTCCAATAACCCTAGAATATTTAGTAAGAACACAAGCAGATTAGAGAAATCAATCATGCTTCTGTATTCATGTTACATGAGAAATTGTATACGTAGACAATCTCAAAGATCAAGATCCTAAGATAGAATGAATATATGTTATTTTATTGGTGTTTGTAATAATTGTGTTTATTAGATCTCGATTATTGGTATTAAGTGCTCGTTTGGTTTAAGTAGATGAATGAAAATGGAATGGAATTAAATAAAGGAGTGGAATGGTAACAATAATCATTACTTTTATTAAGTGGTTGGTTTAATAATGTAAATGAATCATTACTTTTATTTTATTGGTTGTTTCCCCTCTATTTTGAAGGGTAACAAATTGGGTGATTGGGTTACCCTCATGTAAGGGTAATGGTTATTTCATTATTCAAATCAAACAACAAGCAATTGATTCAATTAATTGAATCCCTTTTCAACCTCTAAAAACACTCAACCAAACGTGGGCTAAGTATTAACTAAAGCTTTCATAAGGTTACATATATATCTAAAAATAACATTTTATTCAAAAAACACGCGTTTCACATATATATGATTTTGAATTTGAATTATGAGAATAAAGAGATGGTTTGGAATATAAACTCAAGCCTAGAGCAAAAAATAATTCAAACCATACAGTTGTATTTATTGAACATCACTTTCATGATCATGACTCATATGACTGATCATCTCTCAATGCTTGAATATTTGTGTGTGTGTGTGTGTGTCTCCAGAGAGAGAAAGGGGAGGGGGGCAAAAGAGTATGTGAAAAAGCACAAGTCACACAATAAAAAGAAAACCCTTTAATGAGTTTCTCCTCAAAAAAGAAAATTGAAGATCGATCATCTCCCATGTCTGATGCAGACAATTACAAGATGGGATCACAACAAGGGTTGCAGTTTTCCTTCTTAGCCGATCACACCTCTTTCATGTACAACCACCCGAAGCAGCAAAACCCTAGTGACACGATGAGCTTCTTTTACAACACTCCATCGCCATCACCTGCTTTTGACCCTTCTTGCTCATCATCTGAACCACCTCTTTTTGCTGTCAACAAGAATCTTGGAGAGAATCCCAATTCTTCGGAAGCCGCCGCTGTTGAAGAAGCTGATTCTTGCCCAAAACACTGTAAAGCTGGAGATTTGAAGCCTAAAAAAGTGTAGGTTCTATTCTATACTAGCTAATTCTTTAATTCTGCTGGAAATTTTGGTAAGATTCAATTAATTTACCTATATACATAGGTATAGTAGACTTTATCTTAATTTGATCTCAACTCATCCTTTGTTTTCTCAATTATCTTGTTGAAAGCAAAAATTTCTAGAATTTCGCCAAAATGTAACCATATTAAGGAGTAACTTTATTTATGAGCAGCAAGGAGAAAAAGGCAAGAGAAGCACGATTTGCCTTTGTGACTAAAAGCGAGGTAGACAATCTTGAAGATGGATATAGATGGCGAAAGTATGGCCAGAAAGCTGTCAAGAATAGCCCTTTTCCGAGGTAATCAATTCAAACTTGCAACGTTTTTTTAAATTTCATTACTAACATAACTTAAATTTGTATTTGCAATCATTTATATTTGAATCTATAGGAGCTACTACAAGTGCACTAGCCAAAAGTGTAGTGTGAAGAAGCTTATTGAGAGATCATATGAAGATTCGACAATGGTGATCACCACCTATTTGGGGAGACACAACCACCACAGCCCCGCCACTTTACGCGGCAGAGCCGCCGTGCTGCCGCCTCCCCTTCAGCCGCAATTCGGATTCCATAACTTCCCCGAAAACTACTTCACTTCTATTCACCCTAATTTTCCACAGCTCGAGATTAATCCCCAATTTCTGGCTGATCAATTCAACATGGATTCATCTTTTCTTCAACACCCATAGATCAATGGTGGATTCATGTTCATATATAAAAATATCATTGTATCATCTCTCTCTCCCTCTCTAATTAAACTTTACGAATTTGTACTTGTATCTATTTTTGCCTAATTATATGTGTTGGTGGATTTTAGGCACTATTTAATATTTATTGAAGCAACTTATTGGGGAGTTTGTGCATTGTTCTAGCTAGACTGTTTTACCAAAATGTGATTTCCCAAAACTGAAGAAATTAAGAGCATCATTCGGTTTGAAGGGAAATTAAATCACAATATATGATTGTTATTTCCAATTAGGGTACTTGAACGTTATTTACAGGAATTTCATGCTGGTCAATATCATCCAGGTTAGTATTCTTTTTCTTTCTCTTAATTAATTTAAAGAAATTGGAACTTTTTTTTTGTTTTTTTTCTGTGGAATTTAGGATCCTTTCTCTATATATGAAACGGATGATTCTTTTCTAGCAATTTTTAAATTGGGATTCAATTCTGTGATTTTTTGGAGTTTCATCAATTTAATTAGGTCATGAAAGATGGGCTAGCTAAACTGAATTTTAATGTAATTTAGGATGAGAATGAAACGTCGGTGATGTAATTCAATTATTTCATGTACTGAAATATTTAGCAAAAACCTTTTAGAATAGTAATAATAACACTCTTATATATATTACTTGCATGAGCTTTAATTGAGTTCCTTAATTAGTAAATGGAAATTAATATTGACATAAGGTCTCCGCCACAAAATCAGCTCAGGCCATTGACCGTTAATTTATTTATTGCTGACTTCTCGGTAATTAATTTGCTTAAATATATAGCTTAATTTCTTTCGGTGGTATTAATCATATATAATTAACTCGGTTTATAAATTGCTCTAAAAAATCTCCGTTTAACGATGATTCTTGCTCGATCCTTGATTATTATAGGTTGATCGAAATCTTTCTATTGACATTGATTTGGCGACTTAGTCAAAATTTAATTATTAAATACTGTATATGAGCTTGAATTTAACATCCCATAAGGTGTAACGTGTGTAGGAAGAAGTTCTTTGAATCTTAATTTTGCATGCGTTGAAACAATTAGTAATATAAGACCATAAAAGCATTCCAAAAAACGTGGCCGCTAATAATATTTTAATATCTCTATGTGTCTGCGGCGATGTCTATCATTCACTTTTACTTTGGTGGCCTTTTTGGTCCATAAAAGCATTCAAAAGCCATTTCTATGTGAAACTAGAAGTTATAAAAGAAAGAGTTTCAATTCTTGATTTGGATCGTTAATTGTAAAAACCAAAGGAATCGTTGCATCAAAACTACACATGCTAATCATTAAATTGGCTACTTTGTTGAGTGGAGGTGTTTTTCGTCAAATTTTAAATTTAAATTTTTTGAAATACTTTTTAGATCGAACTCGTGACATATAATACAGTAATATTTTTCAATATTTACCAAGAAGCTATAGTTTGTCCAAAACGCACTCTCGGATAGTGAATTTCTCTTGTGATAATAATCTAGACATTTTAATAAACAATAATGATGTTTGGACACTAGGTGTGCAATACACCTCCAAAAAACCGCCGGTTTTCCTACTAGTCCAAATGGGCCGATTTTTAGTGATTTATTGATTTACTAATTTATCCTTTATTAGATATATTGTTTTATTATTTTGTTTTTTTTTCTGTGTTATAATTTTTGAAATTTATGATTTTTTTTGTTTCCTAATTTTTCGGTTTTTTGTTTCCTTATATTTTCCAACTTTTAAAAAAAATTAATATTATTTATTTTTATTGATGATTAAATTATTTATTTATATTCTAAAATTGTGTTTTATTTTGTTTCCACTAATTTTATGATTCTCTTTAAAAAAAATGCTTTTTGTTTGTGTCCACATATTATTTTTTTATTGTTTCGAAAATATTTTTTTTCTGAATTTTTTGTATTTTTTGAAAATTATATATTCTTTTTTTTGTTTCCACATATTATTTTTTTATTGTTTCGAAAATATTATTTTTCTGAATGTTTTGTATTTTTCGAAAATTATATATTTTTTTATTTGTTTCCACTAATTTGGATATTCTCCTAAAAATAATCCAAGATTTGTTTCCACAAATTTAGAAATTCTCCTAAAATAATCTTCGATTTGTTTCCACTAATTTTGATATTATCCTAAAATAA
This sequence comes from Salvia miltiorrhiza, assembly GCF_028751815.1. Lineage (NCBI taxonomy): Eukaryota > Viridiplantae > Streptophyta > Magnoliopsida > Lamiales > Lamiaceae > Salvia > Salvia miltiorrhiza. The sequence goes on from NC_080388.1 coordinate 36,174,021, forward strand.
TCCTTGATTTGTTTCCACTAATTTAGAGATTTTTATTCTCCAATAAATAATCTTTGATTTGATTCCACTAATTTAGAGATTCTTATAAAATAATCCTAGATTTATGTCAACATTTATTTTATTTTTCGATTTTTATTTTTTATTTTGCGAATTATATGTTAATTTTATTTATTTCTACTAATTTAGAGATTCCTTTCAAAGTATTCCTAGATTTGTTTTTATTTTTATATTTTTTTCAAATATTTAATAAAAAAATTCGAAGATGATTTAAAAAAAAAGCGAAATACAAGAAAAAAAGTGCTTGGTGGATTTGAACATGAGACACCAATAATATGTGAGTTATACTTTGTCACCTTGTCCGGTAGTGGCAACCGCATTAGTGAAGCGTTATAAAGAAAAATAAAATTAATCATATGATGGGGCATCGATTGAAAAAATAAATAACATATACTTGGATTAAATGTATTATAATAATCCAGTAAATGCTATATAACAATAGGAAATAAATTATAATTAATTAATTAAAATAAATTAGTGAAGTTCAAAAAAAATTGTGAATACAATGTAATTTTGGTTGGAAAACTATATAACATATACTTTAAGAGAATGTATTATAATATTTTATTGAAGTCGAAATAATTAAATTCAACGTTCATCAGGTTTAATTACATAATTGAAATAAATTAGTGAAGTTGAAAGCAAAAATACAATATAATCAATCCTACGTAGAGATTTTACTCGGAAAACTATATAACATATACTTTATTAAAAGCGATATGATAATAAAAAAATGAACTACTATAGTGTGAGTAACGAAACAGAAAATTTTCAACTGAATCACGCGATGAGATCTTGCTCGAAAAACAATATTACATATACTTTATTGTAATATATTATAATAAAGTATTGTATTATATTACATGTTATATGGTTCTCCGAGCAAAATGCCATCGTATGATTCATTTTTTTTTCTTTCAAATTCACTAATTTATTTCAATTAATTAATTCATCTCTATTTCATTGAGTATAATTATTTCTTATTATTATATCGTGTTTAATACTATATTATAATTCATTGTATTCAAGTATATGTTATATAGATTCCGAGCAAAATCTCTACGTAGGATTGATTATACTTTAATAAGATTTCCTTCATTATATATATCTTATAAAATTTATTTTTATTACAACTTCACTAATTAATTAAACTTCATTTCATCGAGTATAACTATTTCGACTTCGTTACTCACACAATAGTGGTTCATTTTGTTATCATCATATCGATTACAATACTTCATTATAATATATTCAAATAAAGTATATGTTATATAGTTTTTCGAGCAAAATCCCATTGTATGATTCACTTGATTAATTTTTTTTTCCATTACTCACACTATAGTAGTTCATTTTCTTACTATTATATCGCTTTTAATAAAGTATATGTTATATAGCTTTCCGAGAAAAATCCCATCATATGATTCGTTTTTTATTAAAACTTCACTAATTTAATTCAATTAATTAATTCAACTTCATTTCATTGAGTATAATTATTTCGACTTCATTATTTACACTATAGTAGTTCATTTTTTTATTATCAAATCGACTTCAATACTATATTATAATACATTGTCTACAAGTATATGTTATATAGTTTTATAACGAATAGTTGAATCGACCTGCTATACATAGTCTTGCAAGTGAAATACATTCATATCAACCATTCCACCTCATTTTATTATATTTTTTCCTCAAAATCACTAATTTAATTTAAAATAATTAATAAATATTTATTTTATAACGAATAGTTGAATCGACTTGTAATACATAGTCTTGCGAGTGAAATACATTCATATCAACCATTTCACCTCATTTTATTATATTTTTCCTCAAAATCACTAATTTAACTTAAAATAATTAATAAATGTTTATTTTATAACGAATAAATAAAAAACAAAATTATTGGTAACAAATCAATAATTAAATTTAAAAACAAATAAATCAAAAACAAAACCGAACAAAAATTTAAAAAAAAATCGAATTATATAAATAATAAAATTTTCCAAAATAAAAACATAAAAATAAGGAAACAAAGTCTTCAAAAATAAAGGAAACAAACTAACCGAAAATAAAGGAAAAAAATGGCCGAAAAACACTAAAGATGTTGGCCGAAAAAAACTAATGATACTGGCCGAAAAAAATGAAATAATATGGCAGAAAAGAAAAGAAAGAAAATGGATGGAATAAATCAAGGATAAATCAGTAAATATACTAAATCCATAAAACCGGCTCACACTCTAAACAGGTAAAAAACCAGTTTTTTACCAGGTGTAACGTACACCTGGTGTTCAAATATCACTATTGTTTAATAAATTATTAGAATTTTAGACCCTTTGAGTGGCTACTATATCAGGTGGTGGTGTATATGGTTAAATGGTGTAATCAATTCAAATTTCATCAATGTTTTTTAGGTTAAGACTTTCATATACACTACCAAAAATAAAAATTGTTGAATAGTGACGGATATTAACAATGGGAGAAAATCCATCGTTAAAAAGGAGGGCCTACTGACAGATCGGCCTTTTTTCATTTTTTATTTTTTTTTCAAAATTTTGACATCGTTATTACACAAGCCTCCATAAATTAGTAATTTATTAAATTATTTTTAATATATATTGTACTCATCGTTAATCCATCAAGAATATTATTTTATTAAAAAGATAGTTTATTTTTTTATTACACTAGTCGTAATTAATCTGTTGAGAATATTAATTATACTACAAAAATATTTTACTTTTATTGTAACCGTTGAAAACCCGTCGGTTAGTTTATTAAAAAGTATAGTATAGTTTATTTTTTATTGTACTAGTCTTTCTTCTTTCTATAAATATTATTGTGAAACCATGACAAATATAGCGTTCTTCTTTCTGTAAATATTATAAATCTCACCTATATATATATTTGGTTTATATATATATCCTTGCAGAAATTTAGATTAATATAACCTAGGCGATGATTGCATTAATTAATTTACAATGATGTAATTAAGTTGATGAGAAATGTAGTGTGCTTCCTTTTTGTACGAGATGAAAACATTGTACGAGGAGCTTGATATTATTGACCTTAATCTAGTACTTGAGCTTATCTTCGAATGCAATATAATGTTGTATACACATAGTTCTTCAGTTTATCTTCGAATATGGCAATTAAATCGTGTCAATCAATCAGTCAACTTCTCATTTCCACTTAGGGTTGCTTTCGGGTCAAATGTTTCTAACATGAACCCATCCCAAATCGGCCGCTAAAATCCCACAAAAAATCTTTCAAAATAAAGTGATAAGAACAAGGAACAAAAAAAGAATACAAAGTATGCATATACATATTTCAAATTCATGCATGTCAATCTAATGTTGACCACGAAATTTGTATTGTAGATTTTATTTATACAAAAACAATTTTAATTTGAGTTAGAGTTAGTTATAATATCAATAAGAATATGTTGAATAGACACGACACAATATTCTTTAGGGTCTTTAACACACAATAACCCTCTTCCATCTTGTATCAACATGTCTTTCTTTAGCTAATATTCCCTCCATCCCACTTCAAATGGCCCAAAACTATAGGACGATCCTTCCTATAGTTTTGGGCCATTTGAAGTGGGACGGATGGACTATTTCATTTTTTATGGCTTTTCCTAAAATCATTATTACACAATTGACGAAAATAAACATCTTTGTCGTGTGTATGTGGAGATATGTCAAAATTCAGAAACGGGAATAGGTCAAAGAAAAGAAAATTTATGGGATCGTATTAACGATGTTTACAACCAGAAAAACTCAGTCCAAATATGTGTGATCGAAGTCCAAGATCACTTGAAACTCACATGTAAATTATTTTGAGTTCTGTTTCAAAATTCAAAGGGTGTATACAACAAGTGGAATATCTGAATCCAAGTGGTTGTTTAGAAAATGATATTGTAAGGAGTAGTTATGTATACATTTATTATTATTATTTATCTTACTAATTCTAACATTTTTATTCATTATGCAGTTCACTCGTGCAAAAGAATTGATGGTGCTAGACCCAAAATATAAGAAAGAGGCTTCAAGTTCGAGCATGTGTGGTCTATTATGAAAGATTTTCAAAAGTTTGATTGTCCTTCACAAAACTCTCAACATCAAAGGTCTTCAATCCAGTCAGAAACACTACCACAATCTCTTATCTCACCTGATGGGTTGTCTTCTTTTTCTATCAATTTAAGCGATGGTAGTGGCAGTGAATCTGGATCGTCACACCGTCCAGATGGTGTGAAAAATACAAAAAACAAAAGAAAAAAAGGTGAAGACATGTCTGATTTTTTTAAAGTAATTGAACAACGAAACAAAAGAATTGGAGATTTAATGGAGAACTCGTCAACCACAAAAGAGCAAATTTTGCAACTATAAATGTAGAAGATTGAAGCAAAAAAGCAAGTTATTGTATTCCAAATGTGGGAATCAGATAATAAAATTCTAATGATGGACACTGACAATATTTCTGGTCTCATTCGACGAGATTACTTCAAAAGTGAACAAACAAAAATCATTATTAAAAGACGACAACATTCAAGTCCATATGATGCTTTCAATATGTTTGGAGGAAAATTTTAAGATTTTAGAGGATCAGGAAGCGACATTGGAGGATCAGAAAGCGACTTTAGAGGATCTGGAAGTGATCTTGGACCTTACTAGAGTTTGTTAATATTATTAGTTTAATGTTATTGTATTTTTATGTTGTTGTAATTTTATGCCATTGTCTTTTTATAATGCAATTTATATTACTGTATTTTTATGTTGTAATTTTATGCTATTGTGTTTTTATAATGTAATTTATATTATTGCATTTTTAAATTTTATATTATATTTTTTAGATTTTGTATATATTATGCTATTTTAAAAATATAAATAATACACAGATTAATAAATTAAATCTAACTTATTAAATCAAACAAAATTAAGCATTTTTCTAAAAGTAAAAAAAAAGATAAATATAATAAAAGAATAAAAGGAAAAGAAAAAAATAAATAAACTTAGCGGGTGAACAGTGCCCGTCACATGAAGCAGTGCACTGTTCACACTTCACAGCCTCTATTTTGAAGTAGCGAGCAGAGGTCGGTTGAAGAAGGCTTCCATGCCAAAATATAGCGGTGGCTGCTATTTTAGAGGATCTATTGGAGTTGCTCTTACACTTTTAAAACTTACTATCTCCCTCCATGAAAAAGTATCCCAAGAAAGGATGACACGAATTTTAAGAAAAATTATACTACCTTCGTCCCATAAGAGTGAATCACATATGAGACGGCACATATTTTAAGAAAAAGTTGATAATTAATGTGTTGAGTATAAATGAGTGGTTGTGGTTGAATTGATTGTAGGGTTATGTAAAAATGAGTGGTTGTGGTTAAAAAGAAAAGGTTGGGTCATCTCCCAAAATGGAAGTGATACATTTTTATGTGACGGGCGAAAATGGAAAATGTGATACACTCTTATGGGACGGAAGGGGTATCATTTATTTAATGAGTAAAAAAAAGAGGTTCACAAATTAAGAAAAATAGAAAAAAAATTAATTAACTTAGTGAGTGGAGAAATGACCCACAAATTATTACTAAAAATAGATTAAAACATTTTTTATAGACGAACTAAAATAATGAATTAGGACATTTTTCGTGGACAAAGAGAGTACTAAAAATTTAATGTAAATTTATAATAATTATTTTATAAAAATAAAAATGTGAGAATGTATCTTTTTATACCAAAGCATAAAACATAGAAGTTTTTTACACTCATCCCCCAACGCACCTACACGATCCACCCTACTCGAGTAAGGGTGAGATCGTGTAGGGCGTTGCAGCTCTACCTCACTCGAGGGCTACACGATGCATCGTGTATGCCCGATAGACATGAAATTCGGCGCGTGTTTTACACGCGCCATATTAAAAAAAAAAATCAAAATTTGAAAAATTAGGCAGCTTTGACTACCTCGTTTTGGGTGCTTTTTGATCATTTGCATGTTTTTTTTTTTTTTTTTCTGTTTTCTCCTCTTTATCTACTATTTTCCTTCTTCTTCCTCACTTTCTTCCTTCAATTTCTATCTTCTTCCTCAATTTTTCCTTCAACTTTCTTCCTCCCTCTACAATTTCCATGGATCCACACTACCCAAACTACTATGATCTAAATTGGTGTCCCGATCTCTCCGGCGACTATCATCCCTCAATGGAAGGATGTAACTTGGGGGATGATCCTCTAACCGGCGAGGAGGAGCCACCGGCAGCCCATAGTGCCGCCAAATCGAAGAAAGGCAATCGGAGGAAGAAAATCGCCTACAAGGTCAAGCACGACAAGCAGGCGCTGGCGGAGGAAGAAAAGACTATCCGTCATACCTACACCCCTGACGAGACGGACCTCATCGTCCAAATTTGGACGGAGGAGACCAACGACGCCATCCGTGGTGCCGATCAAAAGAATGAGGCGTACTGGAGACGGATTATCGACCGTGTCAACCCCCTCATCGGCGCCAACCTCAAGCACCGCAAATTCAAGGGCACTTTGCCCGAGTGGCCCAAGATGTGCGGCTCTGGGAGAGTATTTGGGTGAAGACGCGCACCCGGTGGCCTTCCGGCCATTTTGACGATATGCTCCGGGACAAGGCCCAAATTCTCTTCAAAAGTCGGAGCCCAACTAATGCCGCCTTCAACTATTGGAACACATGGAAAGTTCTCCGTGTCAACCACAAGTTCAAGTCGATGTATCTCGAGAGAGACTTGCATTCCTCCAAGAGGACAAAGACTACAGAGTAGGGTGACTTCACCACCTTGGCGTCGGGCGAGAAGATCTCGTCATCCCGGTCGATTGGGAACAAGAAGGCGAAGGAGAAGGGAAAGGCAGCAAGCTCCGAGCAGCCATCGAAATACAAAGAGGCATTGGATCAGTTCGACCAAAATTTGAAAAAAATCACCGCCGAGTACGCCAAGAAGAACGAGCTGAAGGAGAAGGATCTCCTGCTCAAGAAGAAGGAGAACGCGCTCAAGGAGAAGGAGCTCGATATGCAACTCCTCAGCTTGGATACGACGCATATGAGCGATGCACAAAGGAGGGGACACGAGTACATGATTCAAGAAATGCTCAAGCGTCGTTGACCGATCTAGAGTTTTTTTATTTTTAAGTTTTTTTTTATGTAATTTTTAGGATTTTTATTTTAATGAAAATTTAATTATTAGTAAATTGTGTTATTTAAATTTGAGCAATTAAATTTAAATGAAAAATATAAAAATCAAAACTAAAAAAATCATGTAGGCTATCATGTAACCCTAATGCGGCCCCCTTACTCAATGTGGTCCCCCTTCATCAAGTAGGCTATCATGTAACCCCAATGCGGATGCTCTAAGAGTATAAGATTTTCATATCAAAATCAATAAAAAACTAGAACACCCCTAAATAAAAGAGTATAAGTTACGGCTTGCACACGATGGCAAGACACGATCGTGTAGCCACAGTGTGCACGTATATATACCTCTAATTGTGCACACGAAAGCTCAAGACACGATCGTGTAGCCACCGTGTACAACCATCACATGCACAATTATGGACCCCAATTGTGCACACGATGGCTATACACGGTGGCTACATACCATGTTTTGTCATCGTGCACAAGCCGTAACTTATACTCTTTTATTTTTTAAACTTATTAATATATAGTAAGGGTAATGTAGTAATTTAACACATTTTGGTATATTATAGATGAGTGTTAAAAACTTTTACCTTTTATTATGTGGTATTTAATCATGATGTCATATTATATTATATGTAAGCATTTAGGCTTTAAGCATATGTACTAACACGATAATAAACTTGTAAGAAAAATATTTAGAAGGTGTTTACTTTGCATGATTGATAAAATGAATGATTGAGTATTTTTATCATCAAAAGTAGGATTACTCCAATTCCATTCTTTTGATAGGATAAGAAACAAGCAAAACTAGCTTAAATAATAAAAATAATCAAAAACCCTGAGATATCTCAAAGTTTTAATATAATAAAATAAATAATAGATTAATCTTACTATTTTTATCTATCACTAATCCTTCAAACTAAACACCCCTAAAATTCTTTCTTCAAAAAAGGAACACAAGAAGGGATATCAATGTAGTAGTACTATAATTTAACATTTCATACTACGGTTTATCTTCTTGGAATAAGCAACATTTTACATACAAGCTTTATGGGATCGAAGTACTCACTTTTTATTTTCTTCAGTTCTAATTTCTATTTGTTTATATTTTTATTTTGTGACAGTAAGATAGAAGAGAATATATATATATATATGTAATATTGCCGAGGGCCAATAATTGATCCATTATACATTATTTCACTGCATAAAAGAAGGGATTGTTATTAAAAAATAGTCACCGTGTACATCCATCGTGTGCACAAGACATGGTCGTACATCTATCGTGTGCACAAAATTGACTACACGATCGTGTTTTGAGCCTTCGTGTGCACAATTAGTGGTATATATACATGCACACGGTGGCTACACGATCGTGTCTTGCCATCGTGTGCAAGCCGTAACTTATACTCTTTTATTTAGGGGTGTTTTAGTTTTTTTATATTGATTTTGGTATGAAAATATACTCTTATGGATGAGTGTAAAAAACTTAATGTTTTATGCTTTGGTATAAAAATATATATTCTCTAAAAAAATTAATGTATTTTTTTTTATTTCCAAGCTAGCTACCGAACGAGCCTGAAAAATTGACTTGGACTATAGACTGAACAATGTAGATAAGTTCAAGCTATATTTGAAATTTTGTAAATTCGGGCTAAAAAGTTCCATGAGTTCAAAGTTCGGATTATTTTTTAATAATAACCCAAAAAATAATATTAAAAGTGTAAGTTGAAATTATAAACCGAATTATAGTAAGTTCGTTTGTACCCGGCTTTAGTCGTGCGCTCCAAAACTTTCTATCTCAACTATGATGTTTTATTAAATTTCGTTTTCTTTTGAAAAAAGTTACTCCTTTCGTCCACTAAAAATTTGTCAAAATTTTCTTTTTATCCGTACACGAAAAATTTATCATTTTTATTCATAGTAGTAGGACTTACACCACTCCACTCACATTTTAATTGGGACTCCTACTCCACTAACAACTCTCATATTTTATTAAAATGAATATCGTCCACAGTATGATAATTTTTTCGTGGACAGAAGAACTAGTATTTTGATATTTTAGTAGGACATTTAAGACAATATTAACACTTTCTTTTCCTTTTCTATTTTTTTAATCATTTTAATCAATTTAGAAAGACTTTCGGTTGAGGCAAAGTATATATATCAAGTATGAGAGTGATTCAAATTTAGAAAGACTTTCGGTTGGTGGTCGACCTTGGAATATACATATATTGCAACGAAAATTTTGTCGCAAGATTTTTTAAATAGTTATGTTTTATTTTTATTTTTATTATACATCACTGCATATATTAATTCTAAATATTGCTACATAATACTCCCTCCATCCCAATTGAATAGGCCATAAGCTAGGCATTAGTACAGATATTAAAAAATGTTGCTTATAATAATAAGAGAGATAAAGTAATTTTTTTTAGGATATATTTGTCAAAAAGTAGGAGGAAGAAATGAATATATTCTTTTTCAAGTGAAAATGAAGATAATTATTTGTGGTTATAATGATATCTATATAATATATATATATATATAATATATGTAAAAGAGCTCATCTTGCTTTTTCTAGTATTGATGATTTGTTTTGGGAGTCAAACTTCCCGGCTTGGCTCTTAGTTTTGGTTAGTCAGGATTTAAGCTATTAATTTCCGTTTCCTTTAAAAAAAATATATATGTAAAAGAGAGTTTTTTTTTCCCTGAATCCCTCCTTTTATCTCTTTTTTTCTCTGCCAAATTTTCACTATTTTTCTCTCTATTTTCCTTCCAATTTCCTCTCTTTTTTCTTTTTTCTTTTATTTTAATTCTTTTCTAAACATTGTGAAATTTGGTTCATGAAAAAAAAATCAATATGCATTTTAAATTTAAGTTCGTGACAAAATCTTTAATGCTATGTTATAAAAATCATCAAAAATAAATTTTAAAAAAATTAATTATGAAAAATTTAAAATTTAAAATAGTTTGTTTTCTCTCTTTTCATTAAAATTTTACAACTTTTTTATTTATATTTGTATATGAAATATTTATTTATTTATTATGACGCGTAATACTCTATAATAATCAAATTTTCATTATCAAATAATTTAAATTAATTTAATAACTACAATTATTATATGAAACCATATTTTGATGAATTGAGTAATTGATGTGGGTTATTTTATTTTATTTTTAAAATATATTTTGCATTTGTTTATATTATGACCATGTTTAATATTTATATTTATTTATTTAAATGTATTGTTTCATTTTGATGTTTGTCGTGCGAGGCGTACTAATTTGATGTAAATAATGAGTTATATAAGGGTGTTCATAATATATATAGAATACAGTAATGTATTACTCGCAGTCAACCCATAGCAATATTAATCTTATAAATATATTGTTACATAATATACTACATAGTTTATGGTTTCCAAAACAAATAACGATCATGCATGTATACACATAAAATACGAATAATTTTCAATTCTTAAATCGTGAAGATTTATATGGATTCTCGTAATTCAGAGTTTAAATATCGTAGGTGGCGAAAATTTTGTTTTTTGAATTCATATTTTCCATACTGAATTTATATAATGTTTCATAGAACATTTATATAGAATTATATTGGCCATTAATTTCATGCTCACTTCTAAGCAAAACGTATGTTAACTTATTAGGTTGAGGAGTTGTGGAACTCGAACTGATTATATATTAAGTATTAACTACACTCTTATACTCCTATATTCTATTCTTTATTTCTGTGCAGAAGAAGAAAAAAAAAGGCTCAAATTTATTTTTCTAATTTATAAAAAAAATTAAGAGATTCCCTGAAAAGAAAGAGATTTTACACCAGGAATAATTAAATATTAATTGGGTCTTCCATGATATATATTGCTCAATCCAACAGCAAAATGAACAATAAAAACCTGGTTCATGTAAAGTTTGATATGAATGTTTTCATTGATAATATTAAACGCTTTCGGATATGATAATTCATCAACTCAATTTTACTAGATGGAGTCTCTTGAAAACCCCAATAAATATTTCATTCAATGGGTTTTAGTAAAATTCATTAAGTTCTGCATTCAATGAATTTTATTGGTTTTTTCTTGTAAGTGGACACTTTTACGCTAGTATTTTCAATATGGATTCCCTTTTGGCCCAATGTATTTTGAGTCCATATATACTCAAATTTTATATGAATCAATAATATTGCTATTCCCTTAATATTCATCAAACGTAACGAAATAAATGATATTTATTAGAGAATTTCAAATAGCTAAATATGTGGTATTTTGACCATGAGAATCTCAACCGTATTTTCCTTTGGTTATGAGGAAAAAAAAATAATAACACCACATAAAAACTAGCCCCATCAACATCATACAAGGAATAAATTAATGTCTTTCCAATATCCCCTTTCACATATCGAAAAATGCGATTCTAACTAAGGGAAAATAGCAAACCACATTAACAACATTCAAAGAGGTATTAAATTTTCATGACTCTTCATTTGTGTTCCACACATTAAACCTAGGTGCATATATATACATTTGAAAGTTACATATTGTTGTAACATCTCTAAAGAATTAAAATCCTCTACAAGATTTATAAAAAATGGCAATTTTCAACATTTCTTCACGAGTATTTCTCTTGCTCTCGTGCGTAGCCATTGTTGTTACTAGCCATAGCTTGCCGCCCAAATTCTTCAACGTTGCCCGCTATGGAGCCATCGGCGATGGCACGACTGACAACTCTCAGGTGCGATCGAGTTCGAGCTCGAGCTCAAGCTCAAGTTGAGCTTTTTCAGTAAAATTAATTGGTTGTACTTTATTTTATAGAAATGATTAATTTCTTGAATTGATTTTAGGCATTTCTTAAAGCATGGAAAGATGCATGTGCGTATAATGGAAGGAGTAGAGTTTGGATCCCAAATGGGAGATTCTTGGTAGGCTCAGTCTCATTTGAAGGCTCATGCAACGGCTCAATGGCGTTTCTGATCAAAGGGGCCCTCGTGGCCCCCACTGACCGCTCGTTCACCGACACGTGGATCGCCTTCCGGTACGTCACCGGCCTCACGGTGAAAGGCGGCGGCACCTTGGACGGCCAAGGCCAATCAGCTTGGCCTTACAATGACTGCAAACGCAACCCTCAATGCAAGCCTCTCCCTGTCGTCAGTCTCTCTCTCTCTCTCTCTCTCCCTCCCTCCCTCTTCATTTGTGTTCTTGATTAAGGGTTTATGTGCAGACATTGAGATTCGACTTTGTGAGAAACTCACGGGTCCAAAACATCGAATCCATCAACAGCAAGAGCTCCCATTTCAATATTTTCGCCTGCGAAAATATGATCATAAGCCATGTTAAACTGTCGGCGCCTTCCGACAGCCCCAACACCGACGGCATCCACATCGGCAGCTCCAGCAACATCAAGATATCCAACTCCGTCATCGGCACCGGAGATGACTGCGTGTCAATGGTATCCGGAAGCCAGTTCATCGAGGTAAACGACGTCGCTTGTGGGCCCGGCCACGGCATTAGCATCGGGAGCTTGGGGAGGGGCCATGAGCGTGAGTATGTGAAGGGGATAACTGTGAGGAACTGCAGTTTTATTGGCTCTGAAAATGGTGTGCGGATCAAAACCTGGTCACCCTCTTCATACAGCGTTGCTTCTGGTTTAGTTTTCGAAGATATTAATATGAAAAATTCGAAAAATCCAGTTGTTATTGATCAGTATTACTGCCCTTCACCTCATTGCTACTTGCAGGTAACCCGAATTGAATATTCTATTTGCGTTATTGTTTTAATGTTGAAAATTTGTGAAAGATAATTTATTTATTGATGATGTAGGGGCATTCGAGCTCGGCCGTCCAAATACAAGATGTGACGTTCAAGAATATCTACGGGGTGTCGAGCACAGAGGTGGCGTTGAAATTGCAGTGCAGCGAGGCGATGCCGTGCAAGAATGTGAAGCTCATCGACATAGACTTGGCCTACGACGGCCCGGGGAGACGGGCCACGTCGCTCTGCTCGCATGTCATCGGCTCCTCTTATGGCAAACTCGTACCTGCTGGATGTGTATAGTTTTCTCAGTTGCTAGAATTTTCTCAAATGTATCTATTTGCAATTTGGTTTTTTCATACAAGTCTTTGAATTGGTTGGCTCCTTCATATCTTCGCTTCAGAATGTTTTACATTTACAAAAAGACTCAATATGGATGAATGGATAAAAGGAAATTGAGATTCCCACATCGGTTTTGAGAGAAAGAGCAGAGAGAGAGTGGGAATATAAAAGAGGTGCGGGTGGAACTGAGAAACATACTTACCTGGACGGGGTCGATGGGCGATCCATAAGGCCCATGGCCTAGGTTGGCGATCTTCATTGCACTCTGAAGGGGCGCCAGCCTAAGGTCGGCCCAAGTGGTCGAGCCTACGTCATAATTTGTGCTAGCGGGGGCCTGCGTTCGCGCGGCCCCTACCCAATTCTTAGTTCAGTATTTTTGTATGGTGTTGGGCTTCGGCCCGCCTTAAATGTTTTAAATAGTTGGCCTTTAGACGTTTTTGTCTTACCTAAGAATCTTTATTTCTTGTAATGCTTCTTGGCATTTCTCAATCAAATAAGTTTAGTTTGGTAAGTGACTTGACATATTTTCGAAGGAGATAAATAATACTTAAAAATTATCTACAAAGTGTCCGGAGTTGTTCTCCTCATTTAGGCAGAAATAACAAATAAGTATTTATATACCTAATAAAGTCATGAACTATGAGACGGTGAAGTTGCAACTAATTTGAAACAACTAGTGTTGTTTAGCTTTGAAATGACGATTCATTAGGTGTAGAATAACATTACTCTTTATATATATACGCACATGTACATATATATATACATATATTGATTATGTAGTAATCTATATACATCACCAAAATAGTGCCAACTATGCACAGAGCAAAACGCATTTAGTCAAGGAGAACAAAATTGGCAGCATCAACAAAGATCTCTGCAGCAGCCGAAGATGTTTTGGAACTCTTTCTTACTTGAGCATGAGATTCAGCTTCCTGCTGAAACATCTTCACCAGTTTTTGAAGCTCCAATTTCCTTACCGCCATCTCTTCAATCACCGGCCGTTTCAGTCCCAGATAGATCAGTCCGATTCCTATCAGCACCGCCCCTAACAAGATGAGAGCACCAGAGAACACGGCAAATGCATAAGGGGCATCTCCAGATCCTGGCATACCATCCACATTTATCCCCCACAGCCCGGTGATGATGCTGAGAATGAGGCCGCAACCTCCAAACACTCCAAGGTTATGTTGCACGTGGAGGCTCTGATCCTGAAAAATCCGATCGTGGTAGACAATTTTGAAACTTGATTGAAAGAGCAATGCAATAAAAGATTTTGCAATGACGCATAAATTTATTCAGTTGTGGACTATTGTCTATCTGCAGGGTTCATATAGAGTTCACAGAAGATTCTAGAACCTGCAAATATGCGCGAACAGTGCTCTGCATGACATCTTGTATTGTAAACAAACGACCACGAACTGCGTCTTGCTCCTGAATCATTTGCCTAGTGCTCTTTTTCATGCCTGCGAGCAAAGTTCTTGCAAAATTGCCACGTAGGTGTTGGAGAAGCTCGAACAATATTTCCTCCCTCGCGTGCAAAGCCCATTTTACTCTGATTACCTGTTAAGGTTATTTGGTCATCAGTTTAGATCAAATATTTACTCTGATTACCTGTTAAGGTTATTCGTGTTGCCTGCAGCATACCTGTGTCGAAAGTCTTCGAATTTCTTGGTTCAGAATTATACTGAACATATGAATGTCTTCATGAGTTCTCCTGTTGAGAATGACAGCATTTCTTCTTACCGAAAGTAGTTTCTTTCAAAGTAAAGCAAAATCTTACTGCACTATGGAGTGGAGATATTACCTATTCATGAACTTCAATTCAATCTCATCCGCTGCCCCGAAAATGTATTTGCGGAACAATCTAGAAAGATCAACACATATTGGAATCATCAAAGCTAGACATTTAACGCGTTAACCTCTAAGCCATATACAATTGAGGTATGAGAGGAGTGTGTGATGATAAAATTATTAGAGATGTGTTATGCAGCGAATGCAACTAATATTAAGAGTGAAGATCGATAATATTTTTTGGCAACAAGGAGAAAGCATTGACCTATCATCCCAACGAGCAAGACGACAAGCAAGAAGGGCTATCACCTCATGACTCGTTTGTGGTATATTACTACCTCCGGCGGCTAGGAGTTCCTGATTCAACAATAGCATTAACCACGAGATCCAAAAGATGATTTGGAGAAAGGTTAAGTTATAAACAGTCTCAAATGAAACATCGATAGACCTGAACTTCGGAAACACCTAACACGTTAATGTTTGAAGATGAGCCTTTGACATGCAATGCAGTCAACAAGAAGTTTTGTGCTTGCCAAGATCGCATGACAACCGGGATGTCATCTTCTTCTGCATAAGGATCTCCGACTGACTGCCCTAACAGCTCAAACAGCAGCCCTCCGGCAACTCTGACTGGAACCTATTAATTCGTCAAGGTAAGTTTCTCGATCATTTAGTACTTACTACATGAGAAACATAACAAATTTACAAAATAAAAAACGAACTGTGTAAGTAAGCCAATATTACCTCGTATAACAGGTGCTTCATTCGCTCGCTTATCAGCTTGCTTTCATCTCTCAATGCAGTGCTAATTGCAGGATGCAACCATTCAGCGTTGCTCAACCATGAACTGATGAAAGGGCTGCCAGCATCTACGTGGCACCACCAGGTGGGGCCCACTGGACGTTCCCAGTAAGGAGCTGCGACGTCTGCTACAGCCACGCCGTCCTCATCATCTAGCTCAACGAATTGAGATGCCCAAACAGCATCAACTTGCACCATCTGAACCAGCTGAGATATCCTGTTCCACCCGATTGGTATCCAGTAATTTCCTAGGGATCTCTCACGCGGATGAGAACATCCTAGATGATGCTTGTAGCTCTGGGATTGCCCGTCTAGAGTGTCAACATCATAAGCTTCCAAATCTCCATTCTGTGACTTCTCTACGGCACTAGTGTGCGCAGACTCAACTTTCAAGCCGGTCCCCGAATAATGAGGTTTTCTATTACCTCGAACAAATTCAAAAGCACATATTAGCCCATCCGTCCATAAGTCATCACCCAACGTAACATCCCTACACGACAGCTGTTTGTGACTTTCTTGTTTCTTCTGATCATTGCTCATTGCTGTGACATTACCCTTAACGTGATGAATTTATGAGGCCCAACATCTGAAAGTAAATTGCAGAGAATGAAAATTGCAGGCATCATAATTCATGAACAGAAACAGGAAGCAGACATCATCGTAAAAAAGGTTGCTTTGTCCATTTATGATGCAAATCTTTCAGCACAAGACAGAAAACCTTAGGCATTGAAGATGTGATCGATCCAACAGTTAGGCATACATATTCCATAAACATGAACTTATCACAACTTACATTATTACAGCATATCCAGATTAAGTAAAATTTCAATAAGACATGAATCCATATAATGATCAAAGAACTGTCATCATCATCCCTTATTCCACCCCTTACTTTGCATGATTGATAAGATATATGATTGAATATTTTTATCCTAAAAAGTAGGATTTTCCATCTCACTCTTTCAATGGGATATGAATCAAGCAAAACTAGCTTAAATGATAAAAATAATCAAGGGCCTTAAAATATCCCAAAGTTTCAAGCCATCTAAGTAAACAAGAGATTAGCCTTACTCTTTTTATCTATCAAGGCTAATCCTCAAATTAAACGCTCCCTACATAAATAAGCCGTGATGGTTTAGCTATCATAGGACCTAAATTCGCCTCAGCTTCGCTGTATTTACCCTACACTTTTCAAGGCGACATCAATAGAGGCAACAAGGATCGAAGATGGCACTCACTCCCGCCTTCCCTTCCCTAGATAAGACTTCCACAATTACTTCCTTTTCATCAATAACCAACCAATATGCAAGCAAAATTTCATCTACTAAACGAGTATACACACTTTCATCTACTAAACGAATATACAAGCAAAATTTCAAATTGAAAGATTAAATTTTTCAATGAATGCATAACATTTGGATATAGCTCAAGCTATTTTGCAGGGATATTCTATAACATAAATTATATAAAAACAGGGATGAACTCAATCATCGATCAAGATTCAAAACATCACAACGCAATCATCAATTACAATATGCAATATCAAGAATCGAAATATTACCATTTATGCTGTGTCTTGGGTTCATAAAAATTAGTTAACACATGAGCAATATGAGACAGTATAGTAACAAAGACAGCTTCCTCTTCTTTTTTCGGATATAAACTGTATCTTGTTTTGTATAGCTCAAGAAATGGGGATGGAGAGTTCACCAGAAATTGGAGGAATTTGTTGAAGAAATCAGTAATCTTTCATACGAATTTTGTGTTTTTTGGCAATTATTGTGATGTAATGCTTATGTTTGGGAATTTGGAAGTGGGTAAGGTAGTTATTCCTTGGAGTATTCGAGATCACAATTGATTCTCAAGGGTTAGGATTGTGCCTCATGGCCCTCACCAAGATAATATCAGTATGTCTTGAAATGATTATATGGTTTAAAATAGATTTTCTTTTCCCACTGTATTAAAAAATTTCAATGACACAGGTTATAGAATTATTATTATCATGAAATTGACAATATAAACATTTTTTTGCTATCAATAATAATTTTATTTGTTTTCCCACTTCCTCAAAACACATCAATATCAAAAGGCTTAACTAAATCAGAATAGAGTAACGCTGCTATTTTTTATTAACTAGTACACTCGCCCGTGCGATGCACGGCGAATATAGCTTTGCATCAAAATTAAACGATGTAGTGTATGTATCGGTTAAGTAATTAGGGGTTAATGTCTAAAATCGAAGGTCTTGGGTTCGAACCCCCTGTGACGCGACCTTTAAATTTCTTTATTTAATCATATTAATTTATAAAAAAAATTAAATGATGTATCAAATGAATAAAAACATAAATATTAAATATAGTTAGAATATAAGTAAATGTAAATTATTTTTTCTTAAAAAATTAAAATAATCTACATCAATTACTCAGCAAAGATCCTTAATTTTATTTTATAATTTTCAAAAGTATCATTTTTAATTTTCCACCTAGTTGATGGAAAACTTTGTTTTCTTCCCTAAAATTATAGAATAAACACATCATTCAAATTAAAAGAAACGAAGAAATAATAATAATAAAAAAAGTATTGACATCACAATATATATTTTTAAAACATGAGCTAATCATGCATAAAATTATTTTTTAAAGTTAGCTCATTACCTATGTCATCTTATTAGAAAAGCTTCAATTGATCAGTAGGAAAATAAATTATATTATTAGAATTTTTTAGAATACTAATAAAAGAATTGAATAATTATTTGATGCCAAAAAATAAATCCCAATAAAAATGAAATATATCATTTTGCTTTAGCTTTCTCCTCCAAACATACTTATTTAAATACATTTCTAAAATCACTTTTTTTTTTTGCTAAAAAGGTATAATTTCAAAGTTTATAAAATTTTATTGATTATAATTTTGAACATGCATGGTATATAAACATATATTTATAATTATTTGTACACTATTTAAATTACTTATAATGGCAATTGACATCACACATTATTATTATATAGTAATCAAATACCTTCATTCACAATCATAAAATAAAATTATTTTTGAAATTCTATTTTCATATAATCCCAACATGACATAAATATGATTGTGTGTAAAATAGATATAACGTCAGTTGGATGGAAACAACGTCGTTTCAGGCTATTAGACAATTAAAAACCCTAAAATTATTTTAATTCCTATTTTCATTTTCTCCTAATCCTTATATCTAATCATATTTTTTGCAGCACTAAATTATATAGTACTCCATTGACTGAAAGCATGAAAAACTCGTCTGCTCTGAGAGAACCGAAATGAGCACTAAATTATATAGTACTCTGACTCAACCTAGAACACCTCTAGTTTGACTTGCAATAGAACAAGGACATTCTAGTGATAGTAAGTTGACCCAGTGTCATCTCTCAAGGAAAGTCTTAAAGGGCTTCTAGTAGTATCGTGGAAAAAGTAATAAAAGAAAGCAGTAAAGAGTTTGATTATTAATCTAGAACTGAAACTTAAAACTGAATTAAAACCAAATTGTAAAATTACTAGGCGATTTAAATTATTAACCCTAGGCAGAATTAAAACAACTTAAATAAAATCTAACTTAAGAAATTAAGTACTTGTAAATTAAAAATAAAACTAATCTAAGCATTAAACTAAAGTGCATAATTTAAATTGCATAATTAAAAAGAAAGCATAAACATGAACTAAAAACATAAACATGATTAAACGAAAATAAATTGAATTGAAATACGAAATACCGTAAATGTCTTGAACGTGTAATTGTGTCACGCAATCACAATCCAATAAATAACTAAAAACTTAACTTAATCGAAAACTAACTAAAAACAATGAATTTTCAATACTATGAAAAAGAACTATGAAAGCAATAATTTCTCAATTTCGGATGCCAAGAGATCTCAAGGATGGAGTCTAAAACTATAGCAAAAGATAGATGATTTTACAATAGAAATGAAACCCTATTTATAGACCTAGCTCTGATGAGAATAAGCATAGCTAGATACACATGCGGCAGCGCTGGCAAGAATAAACATAGCTGGAAAGTAATGATGCTGGCAAGAATATGCGGAGCTGGAAAGAATAAACATAGCTCTGGAAAGTGAACTCCTATGATTATGCTTGGGAAAGGTAGTCAGCGTTGGCGAAATAGGCGGAGCTGGAAAGTGGTCAGCGCTGGCAAGAATGGGCGGAGCTGAAAATGGTCAGCGCTGGCAAGAATGAGCGGAGCTGAAAATGGTCAGCGCTGGCAGTTATGAGCTGAGTTGAAAATGGCCAGCGCTGGCAAGAATGGGTGGAGCTGAAAATGGTCAGCGCTGGCAGTTATGAGCTGAGTTGAAAATGGCCAGCGCTGGCAAGAATGGGTGGAGCTGAAAATGGTCAGCGCTGGCAAGAATGGGCGGAGCTGAAAATGGTCAGCGCTGGCAAGAATGGGTGGAGCTGGATTCGGCAGCGCTGACTGCAGTAGCGATGACTTTGACTTTGGCACTTAGCTCTGCTATGTCGATGTCTGCTAAAAACACCATTTTTAGCCCAAAAATCTCCAAAATTGCATTCTTCCATCTATAAACCCAAATCTCCTGCAAAGCATCAAACAAACCATAAAACGCACCAATTTCCAGAAGATTTAATTTAAAATATGCACATGCAAACCCCTAAAATTAGAACAATTAAGCATAAATCAACCCTCCCACACTTAGCCTTTTGCTTGTCCTCAAGCAAAATCCATATGAATCCTAGGAAGAGATTGATTTCAACAATGCAAATTTCCATCCAAACATTCACAAAGTCAATTCAAAATTTTATCAACAACACACATTTCTTGATCATGCAAGTAACTCAAAGTTTAAGACGCAACAAAAGAGTAATGCAAGTAATTCGATCAGACCCGATTCTCCGCTAGAAGTGAATTCCCTAATGTGATCACCTTTATAATCAATATCCCCATTTTTCACACTTTTTGTACTTAAGATTTTCAACAGTTGAGCCATAATTCATGAAATAAAACCATTTGGATGTAATCCAAAGTCTTTTCACGTGGTTTCCCATGCTCATAGTTAGTCTAGAGGAGCAGAGACTCAGAGCTGTCACGTTTTCAGAACAGGCCAGATGTTTCAGAGCTGGAATTTTCAGAGTTGGCAATTCGTCCAACATTTTTCACATTTCACAGATAAGATACAATCGTAGGTAATCACACTGACAATACTCCTTCTAGTATCTGCCGGACAAATCACGTTTTACTAACTTACAATCATGTTGCAACAAAACTCATAATTCTTTGTATAATCAAGAGACGCATATTAAAAATAAAACAAGAATAACCACCATTCATTCACAAACCCTAAATGCACATCGAAAACCATCTTCTCTTCCACAAATTCATAAAAATTCGCATGAGACAAAGACCAAAAACTAAGCATAGAAGACTAATCTCGCCAATTTTTTTTTTTATTATTATTATTATTATTATTATTATTTTTTTTTTATTTTTTATTTTTTAATATAAGCACAAGAAAACACCCCCCACACTAAAAGCATGCCATGTCCTCAGGGAAGAAAAGAAATACGAAAAGTTAAGAAAACTTCTCTGATTATCGGCATTGAAAAACTGAAGCATTGTGAGAGGCGGTTAAGAAAGGGCTTTGTCTGTTGCAAGTGGAGAGTGGCAGCATTGATAGCTGCAGAATAGAAAGGCAGCGCTGACTCGTCGTGTTGAACGTAGCACAGCGGGCTGGCCAGCGATGGAGGTGTGGAGCGAAGAAGCCGGGCTGGGCTGCCGTGTGGCGTGACAGCGCTGACGGGTGTTGCTATGAATTTGGAGAGCGAAGGCACTGGGCAGGTTGGCAGAGCGCAACCGGGCTGGCTGGTCAGCGCTGGCAGCGCTGGCATGGTTCGGCGCTTAAAATGGAGAGCGAGAGCGCTGGGCGGTTGGCGGGTGGCTGGCGGGGTGGATGGCGGGGCGTGGAGTGGCGGGGTGGCTGGCGGGGTGGCAGCGCTGGCGGGTGGCAGCGCTGCCGGGGGCGTGGCTGGGCGTCTTGGCAGCTGGCAGCGCTGGCGGGGCGGCTGGGCGGGGCGTGGATGGCGGGGTGGCTGGCGGGGTGGCTGGGCGAGGCGTGGATGGCGGGGTGGCTGGCGGGGTGGCAGCGCTGGCGGGTGGCAGCGCTGCCGGGGGCGTGGCTGGGCGGTCTTGGCGTCTTGGCAGCTGGCAGCGCTGGCGGGGCGGCTGGGCGGGGTGTGGATGGCGGGGTGGCAGTGCTGGCGGGTGGCAGCGCTGCCGGGGCGTGGCTGGGCGGTCTTGGCGTCTTGGCAGCGCAGGCGGGTGGCTGGGCGGACATGTGGCGGTGTGGCTGGGTGGGGGCGTGGCTGGGGGGTGTGGCTGTCGGTGCTGGCAGCGCTGACGGGTGGGCTGCGGTTCGGGGTGGCAGCGCTGGCGGGTGGCAGCGCTGCCGGGGGCGGGCTGCGGTTGGCGGGTGGTTATTTTTGGTGACTTTTCCTTCTTTTGCTAGCCTGCTCCATTCGACGTTTGGCCATCGCTGACTCTTTTAACTTCAATCGTTGACGTAATTTCCTAGCCAAAGCTGCGTTGGCCCTTTCTTAGTTTTTAATCCAGCGCTGACTCCTTCCCCTCTCTTTTAGCAATTTTTAACACCTTTATCACCTTTGGCCCACACATTTTAAATCAACGCCTTCTCTTAGACTTGGTGTATTCTTAATCTTTTAGGCAACGAACTCCTTCAGCTATTCCTTTTTTTTTTTTTTTTTTTTTTTTTACGAATTTTTTCATTTTTTTTTTATTATTAGCGTTGGCTCCCTTCTTCCCTTTGTCGGCGTTGGCAACCAAAACTGAAGAAAGACTCAAAACAATCAACGAAAACAAAGAAAGCAAAAGAAAAATAAAAATTAAAAACAAACCAAAGGTGGGTTGCCTCCCACCAAGCGCTAGAGTTAAAGTCTCCAGCCCGACTTCAGAGCTGAACTTCAGCTAGGGTTCTGCAGAGCTTGAGACTCCTCCTCCATAGGCGAGCTCTGGTGCTCGTAGTACGGCTTCACTCGATGGCCATTCACTCGGAAACTCTCCTTTGTGTGCTCGTTCAACAGCTCTACCGCACCATGCTCGAACACCTCTTTGAGTAAAAATGGACCGCTCCACCTGGATTTCAGCTTTCCTGGAAATAACTTAAGTCGAGAATTGAACAAGAGCACCTTCATTCCAGGGCAAAGATTCTTGTGGCAAATGCGGCGATCGTGGAGTCGCTTCACTTTGTCCTTGTAAATTCTCGCATTCTCATACGCCTCATTGCGTAGCTCATCTAGCTCCTCCATTTGTAGCGTGCGCTGCTTCACAGCAGAGTCCAAGTCATAGTTAGCAGCCTTGATCGCCCAATAAGCTTTATGCTCAATTTCCACCGGCAGATGGCAGGCCTTGCCATAGACGAGACGGTACGGACTCATCCCAAGCACGCCCTTGAAGGCAGTTCTGTACGCCCAAAGAGTATCATTCAACTTTGCGGACCAGTCCTTGCGCGAGGGTTGAACCGTTTTCTCCAAAATTCCCTTGATTTGCCGATTGCTCGTCTCGGCTTGGCCAGAGGTCTGCGGGTGATAAGGTGTTGCTACCTTGTGCGTGATTCCATTCTTCTTCATGAGCTTTGCAAACAACTTGTTACAGAAGTGCTTACCTCCATCGCTAATGATGGCTCTAGGAAATCCGAATCTAGAAAGAATGTTCTCTTGCACAAACTTAAGTACCACATTAGCATCACATGTTCGTGTGGGAATAGCCTCAACCCACTTGGACACGTAATCTACAGCAAGTAAAATATATTGAAACCCATGCGAAGTAGGAAATGGCCCCATGAAATCAATGCCCCACACATCGAAAATTTCAACAATTAATATGCTTTGGAGAGGCATCTCATTCCTGCGGCCGATATTTCCTACTCTCTGGCACCTATCGCATGCAAGAGTGAAAATGTGTGCATCTTTGAAAATGGAAGGCCAAAACAAACCTGATTGAAGAATTTTATGTGCTGTTTTCTGCCCCCCAAAGTGTCCACCACAATGATCTTCATGGCACATCTTCAACACTTGTTGTTGCTCTTCTGTCGGCACACACCGTCTAATGACATCATCCTTTCCAAGCTTGAAGAGGTGAGGAATCTCCCAATAGTAGTGCCTGCACTGAGCTAAAAATCTCTTTCTCTCCTGCGATGTCAGCTCAGGTCGTAGAATACCACAAACTAAGTAATTGACAATATCGGCATACCAGGGCTCGGCGCTCGCAGGGCTGTACTGAGCCGCGTTGGGCTGGGCAGCGCTGCATTCGGTGGAGCTGGGCTCGGTAAAGCTGGACTCTGCAGCGCTGCACTTGTCAAAGGTTAATGCATATGTTTGCTCAAAAGGAAAAGATTCAGGGATGCAATTAAGATTCGACTCTATCCGATGATTATCCAAGCGTGAAAGGTGGTCAGCTACATGGTTCTCGCTCCCTTTCCTATCCCTGATCTCTACATCAAATTCTTGCAACAGTAAAACCCAACGGATCAGACGAGCTTTAGCTTGAGGTTTAGTCATCAAATATCGCAGCGCAGCATGGTCACTATGAACAATAACCTTAGACCCAATGATGTAGGCACGAAATTTATCTAAGGCAAAGACCACAGCAAGCATCTCTTTTTCAGTAGTGGTGTAATTTACTTGTGCACTGTTCAGAGTTAAACTAGCATAGTAAATTACACGTAACATCTTATCCACACGCTGACCTAGCACAGCTCCTACAGCAGAGTTAGACGCATTACACATAATTTCAAAGGGCAATGACCAATCAGGCGCAATCACCACCGGGGCAGAGCTCAATTTTAGTTTTAATGTTTCAAAGGCATTCATGCAAGAGTCATCAAAATTAAACGGAATGTCCTGAGCTAGCAGTTTGCATAGAGGTTGGCTAATTTTAGAGAAATCTTTAATGAAACGTCGGTAAAAACCGGCGTGACCTAAGAAACTCCTAATTCCTTTAACATCAATAGGGGGTGGTAACTTTTGGATTACCTTCACTTTAGCTCTGTCGACCTCTAGTCCATGCTTAGACACCACATGACCCAAGACAATACCACGTGTAACCATGAAATGACTCTTTTCCCAACTCAAGGTTAAGCCACTTTCAATGCACCTTTGCAACACTACATCAATCTTCGTCAAACAATCATGAAAGGACTGCCCAAAAATCGAAAAATCATCCATAAAAACCTCCACGAATTTACCAATCATTTCAGAGAATATGGACATCATGCATCTTTGAAACGTCCCGGGTGCATTGCACAACCCGAACGGCATCCTCTTCCATGCAAACGTCCCAAAAAGAGTGGTGAAGGCAGTCTTGAGTTGATCTTCCGGGGCGATCGCGATCTGGTAATATCCTGACAAACCATCAAGAAAACAATAAAAATCATGCCCAGCTAAACGATCTAACATTTGATCAACAAAAGGGAGAGGAAAGTGATCCTTCTTGGTGACGGCATTGAGTTTCCTATAGTCAACACACATCCGCCATCCCGTCGTAGGACGCGTCGGTACCAACTCCATCTTGTCATTGCGCACAACCGTCATTCCTCCTTTCTTTGGCACGACATGCACGAGACTCACCCACTCACTATCAGCGACAGAGTAGATGATCCCTTCGGCCAGCAACTTAAGGATTTCCTTGCGCACGACATCCATCAGAATAGGATTCAATCGTCGCTGAGCGTCTCGCTTGGGTGCTGCTCCCTCCTCTAGGTTAATTTTGTGCATGCATGTGGCTGGACTTATGCCACGAATGTCTGCCAGGCTCCATCCCAAAGCTGCCTTGTTTCTCTTCAATACCTTGAGCAACGCTGCCTCTTGCTCCCAAGTCAGCGTGGAAGATATGATCACTGGCTTCTCCTCACCTGCTTCTAAAAATACATATTTGAGATTGGCAGGGAGTTCCTTTAGTTCCAGCGCCGACCTCTTGGTTTCCATCTGTTCATCAAAGGGCAGCTCGGTATGGCTGAAGGGTGCTGAGCTCGGCAGAGTTGACTGTAGCAGCGCGGGAATCGGCAGAGCTGGCTGCGGCAGCGCTGACTCTTCAGGCAGCGCTGATTCTTCAGCTTCCTTAGCTAATTCCTCCATGTCGGCCGATCCAGCAAAAGCTTCCATATACTCCTGTTCCTGAATAAATACCTTCTCAACCAAGCCATTAATAGCATCTATATATGAACATTCACTTATGAAATTCGTAGAAGGCATTGCACGATTTTCATGCACCGAAAAAGACACCGACTCCCCTAACACTGTCATTTTAATAGTTCCATGTTTAACATCAATCAAAGTGTTAGTGGTCGCCATAAAGGGTCTTCCTAATAGTAGAGTGTGGTCTCTACCATTCTCATGCACATCCCCAATCTCAAGCACTACGAAATCAACAGGCACAATCAAACCCCCGACTCTAACCAGAATATCCTCTACTATCCCACGGGGGTACCTAACGGACCTATCAGCTAGTTGTAGACACATGCGAGTGGATTTCAAATTACCTAACTCTAATTGTTGAAAAATAGAGTAAGGCATCAAATTAATTCCCGCTCCCAGATCTAACATACCCGTGGCCTTCTTACCATTTCCCAAAGCAATATTAATCACAAAGCTGCCTGGATCGCGCTGCTTTGGTGGTAAGGATTGCTGCATGATTGAGGTCGCTACTTCCGAAACTAAAATTTTCTCATTGTCCCCGAACTTTCGCTTGTTGGAAACCAACTCCTTGAAAAACTTCACATACGCCGGTACTTTTCTGATCACATCAAGGAGAGGAAGATTCACGTTCACCTTGGCAAGCATGTCGTAGAAGTCGGCGAACTGTTTATCCAGCTTTTCATTCTTCAATCTGCTAGGAAAAGGGATCGGAGGTCGATAGGGTGTGGTAGACTTATGAAGTTTATTCTCCTTTTCTTCCTCCATCTCTCCATCTTTTTGTTGATCTGCCTTCTCTCCATTGGTAGGGCTGGTCAGAGCTGAGCTCGGCATCTCTGGTCTGGGCTGTGCTGAGCTCGGCAGCTCTGCTCTTGTGAAGGCAGAGCTATTCAGAGCTGAATTAGGCAGAGCTGGACTTGGCAGCGCTGACATCGGCGGAGCTGGATTCGGCAGCGCTGACTGCAGTAGCGCTGACTTTGACTTTGAGAGATTCTGTAATGCTGAGTTCGTCAGGGATGATCTTGGCAGCGCTGGCACTTCCACTTTGTTATCCACCATCTTACCATTACGAAGAACAGTTACAGCTAGAGCTTGATGCGGCTGAGCAGGTTGGCCATGAAACTTTCCGGGCTGCCGTTGTTGTTGGATTTGATTCAAAGTACCGGAAAGTTGACCGACAGTTGTTTCAAGCCTTTTTATGGTAGATGCTTGGGACTCCATATTCTGCTTAGTCATCTCCATATTTTGCTTACTAATCTCCATGAAAGCTTGCAAGGTATCCTCTAGGGATGTTTTCTGTGGTGGCATGGGCTGTGCACTCTGCTGCAGGGCTGATTGTTGGTGTTGGTATTGCGGTCTATATGGTTGAGAGGAGCTTTGCTGCGGAGGGAAATATTGTGGTTGCTGTTGGTAGCCCATTTGGGGTGGTCGACGGTATTGATTCCCCCCAAAATTTTGATTTCCCCATACAGCATTCGGTTGACTTCTCCATCCTCCATTGACATTCTGTTGCCCTTGATTCATGTTCTGCCCATATGGTCTACTTAGCCCTTGATTATAGCTTTGAAATCCTTGTGCCGCATAGACCTCGGCTTGTCCTTCCGGAGTAAACTCTCCCATTCTATGGCACTCATTAGCTCCGTGGCTGAAATCTCCACAAATACCACAAGGCTCCATATTCTGCATAGCTGGGTTCGGCAGAGCTGACATCGGCAGTTCTGCATTCTGCAGAGCTGGCGTCGGCAGCGCTGCATTCTGCAGAGCTGAATTCTGCACCGGAACGGAAGGTGTATCCATCTTGCCCATCTTCAGTTGTTGTACATCCCGCATGATTGAAGCCAATTGTTGTTGTATTTCAAATTGATTCGTCACTGCGCTGGCTTCAACTCTTCTTCCACGGACGGATTTTTGTTGGGAGCTCTCAGCTAAAGTTTTGAAAATCCCTTTTAACTCAGTTGCTGTCTTCCGAGCTATGTTACCTCCTGCCGTGCTATCCACCATAAATTGGGCAGTTTGCACTAACCCATCGTAAAAGAACTGCATCAACATAACATTAGTGAATTGATGTTGAGGGCATTGACGGAGGAGTTCTTCATATCTCTCCCAAGCTTCATGCAAAGGCTCGTCCGCTCCTTGGGTGAACTCCATTATTTTTGTTCTCAACTCCTGTGTCTTATGGCTTGGGTAGTATTTCAGCATGAATTTTTCACAAGCATCTCCCCACGTAGTGATTGAGTTGGGTGGCAGAGATAGCATCCACGTCCTCGCCCGGTCTTTAAGTGCATAGGGGAAGCACTTGAGCTTGAGTTGGTCCTCCGTGAGACTAAGCAAAGGAATTGTTTGCACTTGGGTGCAAAAATCTCGGATGAATTGCAGAGCATCCTCGCTTGGCATCCCGTGGAACACCGGCAGTAAACTCGAGTCATTTGGTTTGAGATTGTAGTTTCTCACAGCAGTGGGGAGCACGATTGCCGATGTGTTGGTATCTCCAATCACAGGTCTGGTGAAGTCTCCCATGTATTCCTGGTTCTGGGCCATCTCCTTCTTCTCCTCGTTTAAATTCTGCTCAACTTTGTCCTGTTCAGAGTTGGTTTCTTCCTTGGTGGTTTTCTGCTCAGTGCGGAAGTTGGCAGGGCTGGCTTGGTCTGTGCTGAAATTGGCAGTGCGAACTTCGGCACCGCTGCCAGCGTTGACTTCGGCAGCGAAGAACTTGAAGGCAGGGCTGGCCTCTTCCTCCTTGAAGGTAGGGCTGGCAGCGTTGACTTCGGCAGAGCTGGTAGCGTTGACTTCGGCAGAGCTGGCAGCGTTGACTTCGGCAGCGAAGAACTTGAAGGCAGGGCTGGCCTCTTCCTACTTTGTCTCTACGGTGTGCTCTGGAATTTCAGGTTCAGATTCAGAGCCAGAGTAGAAATCATCAGTTGGAGACACCAATTTGCCTTTAAGACTACGGCGTCCCTGCATGCATAACACTGAACAAACAGATTACGCGTACCGAGTGGAAGAAACGTAAAAACAAAATCGAGAAAAACTGGAAATTAAATAAAGCAAGTAAAAACGACACAACTAAAACGCCTAAAACTTTCCCCGGCAACGGCGCCAAAATTTGACTCAACCTAGAACACCTCTAGTTTGACTTGCAATAGAACAAGGACATTCTAGTGATGGTAAGTTGACCCAGTGTCATCTCTCAAGGAAAGTCTTAAAGGGCTTCTAGTAGTATCGTGGAAAAAGTAATAAAAGAAAGCAGTAAAGAGTTTGATTATTAATCTAGAACTGAAACTTAAAACTGAATTAAAACCAAATTGTAAAATTACTAGGCGATTTAAATTATTAACCCTAGGCAGAATTAAAACAACTTAAATAAAATCTAACTTAAGAAATTAAGTACTTGTAAATTAAAAATAAAACTAATCTAAGCATTAAACTAAAGTGCATAATTTAAATTGCATAATTAAAAAGAAAGCATAAACATGAACTAAAAACATAAACATGATTAAACGAAAATAAATTGAATTGAAATACGAAATACCGTAAATGTCTTGAACGTGTAATTGTGTCACGCAATCACAATCCAATAAATAACTAAAAACTTAACTTAATCGAAAACTAACTAAAAACAATGAATTTTCAATACTATGAAAAAGAACTATGAAAGCAATAATTTCTCAATTTCGGATGCCAAGAGATCTCAAGGATGGAGTCTAAAACTATAGCAAAAGATAGATGATTTTACAATAGAAATGAAACCCTATTTATAGACCTAGCTCTGATGAGAATAAGCATAGCTAGATACACATGCGGCAGCGCTGGCAAGAATAAACATAGCTGGAAAGTAATGATGCTGGCAAGAATATGCGGAGCTGGAAAGAATAAACATAGCTCTGGAAAGTGAACTCCTATGATTATGCTTGGGAAAGGTAGTCAGCGTTGGCGAAATAGGCGGAGCTGGAAAGTGGTCAGCGCTGGCAAGAATGGGCGGAGCTGAAAATGGTCAGCGCTGGCAAGAATGAGCGGAGCTGAAAATGGTCAGCGCTGGCAGTTATGAGCTGAGTTGAAAATGGCCAGCGCTGGCAAGAATGGGTGGAGCTGAAAATGGTCAGCGCTGGCAGTTATGAGCTGAGTTGAAAATGGCCAGCGCTGGCAAGAATGGGTGGAGCTGAAAATGGTCAGCGCTGGCAAGAATGGGCGGAGCTGAAAATGGTCAGCGCTGGCAAGAATGGGTGGAGCTGGATTCGGCAGCGCTGACTGCAGTAGCGATGACTTTGACTTTGGCACTTAGCTCTGCTATGTCGATGTCTGCTAAAAACACCATTTTTAGCCCAAAAATCTCCAAAATTGCATTCTTCCATCTATAAACCCAAATCTCCTGCAAAGCATCAAACAAACCATAAAACGCACCAATTTCCAGAAGATTTAATTTAAAATATGCACATGCAAACCCCTAAAATTAGAACAATTAAGCATAAATCATACTCCATTGACTGAGAACATGCTCTGATACCCTCGTCGCAGGACGACTCCCATCGGGCCACCGGGCCACCGCGCCTCTTCCCACCTGAGCGCCACCCGCCTCTCCCACCGGAGTGCCGCCGCGCTTGACCCAGACGCAGACGCGAGACGCCCAGTCGCGAGGCCCAGCCTTGCAGTCCCTGCCTTTGCTCGCCTCCGTTTCCAAGCTCCGTCGGCCGCAGTCCCTTCGGCCGTTGAAAGATCTTGCGATCTGGCGATCTGGTAGACAGAGTAATTAAGAGAAGGTCTTTCTCCGCCGCGCTCTAATTCAGAGAAGAGCCGTGCGTGATTTTGCTGCCATCTCCGCCGCGCCCAGATCTGCCGCCCTGAGGCCCCTGCCGAGCACCACCTGCCATCTCCGCCGCTCTGAGCCTCGATCCGCGCACTGCGCCCAGGTCGCCGCCTGGAGCCCCTTCCCTCGATCGGCGCTGCATCCACGGCGGTGCCGCCTCCTTTGTTGAGGCAATCTGGGTGCAGTGGGCGAGAGCTTGACGAAAACCACCTAGTTTCTGCGCCGCCTTCCTTTAGCCGGCGATGGATTCCGGAGGCCCTCACCTTGTTCTTGATAGGGGTGGGCTCAATCTGCCACAGGTCTCTTCCAATTTCGATGGCAACAAAAGCTCTCCCGGTTCAGGGGGAGCGAATTCTCATAATTCTGGGATGATGGTGGAAAACCAGAGAGTCCCTTCTTTGCCGTCTGGTAATCTTGAGAATCAGATTCCTAACATGGAAAACCAAGGGTTGATGGGGCAGAAGCCATTGACTGGCGAGGCACGTCCCGATGATTTGCATGATACAAACGTGACTGAGTTGCCGAAAGTTTCTTATGCTGATAAGGTTGCTCCAAGGCCTGCGCGCAAGCCGGACATACCTCTCCACAGATTCCATGCCTTGAAAGCGGTCAAACATGGGGAGTCGGCGTCGATCGCTATCCCTCGTGATCTTTATATGCAACAGGTCTCCAACTTCAAATTTTCTCTTATTGGAAGGCACCTTCTTAATAAAGGAGAAAAACCTAGAACTTCTCTGGAGCTCAAGGCTGAATTGCAAGGAATTTGGAAGCCGAAAGATCCGTGGACCCTTATGCCTATGGGTAAAGGTTTCTATACTATCAAATTCCAGACGAACGAAGATAAAATTCTGGCCATGGAGAGATCGGGTTGGGATCTTGCTTCGGGGCAGTTGCTGATTCGTGAGTGGGTGCGGAATTTTAATCCCTATAAAGCGTCGTCTTCGTTTGCTCAGATTTGGGTCCGAATTTACTACTTACCGGTTGAGTATTGGCATCCAGAAATTATTGCGGGTATCGCTGGGATTTTGGGGCAACCCCTCAGAACTGATGCGGCTTCTTTAAGCGGTGAGGTTGGTCATTTTGTGCGTGTGCAGGTTGAGATGGATTTAACGCAACATATCCCTGAAACTTTAATTGTGGAAGGTGGTGATTGCTCCTTTTCGGTGGAGTTCAATTTTGAAAACTTTCCGTTGTTTTGCCCTCGTTGCAAAATGGTGGGACATTCTGCTGATAAATGTCGTAAAGTGTTGAAGGGGAATTCTGGTAATAAAGGTACAAATAAACTGGTGGAGAAGACGGAACAGAAGCTTCCTGATAAGAAGAAAACTCTTGCTAATAAGGATTGACAAATTGTTAATGGTAGACGATCTCAAAACTCATTTCAGGTGTTAGGTGATGAACAATCGGAACATTTGTCTGGTCCGGATTTGTTAGACAAATTTACTCGGCCAGTGTCGGAGAACAAGCCGCAAAATGCTACGTTTCGCAATGACCCGGAGACTGATTTAACTTTAAAGACTTTCAGGGAAGGTGTGGTGGAGGATGTGGATTCAGAGGAGGAGGAAATTGCTCATGGGTCAGCTGGCAATGTGATTGTTGATGTGGGCAAGAGGCAACAGCAGCAGAGCAGTCCGACACGCCAACTGTTTAGGGACAGTCCGGAGGCTGCTAGACAGTCACCATCAGATTTGAGCATGCTGCGTTCATCCTTGGCTGAGCAGTGGCAGATTGGTGAGATTGATTCCGCGCTTAAACAGCAGCATGACCAAGATCCAACGCTGAACATGAAGGCTGAACACGCACATCAGATGCTTGATGGAAGTTCGAAGGCTGATTCTATGCAGATTGGTTTGCCGATGGTTAATCGGCAGCATTCGTCGGGAGATGCGTGTACTGAGCAGAATCAGTGGGTCCATCCGGGGGGACAGCAAGACTCCTCTGGAGTGCAGACGCCGTTGGGATCTGATGGAGTGCAGATGATTAAGCCTATGACAGCGGAGGTTTATGATAAAAAGGTGGCGGCCTTGGAGAACCAAATAAAAATTGACCGTTTGCAAAGAAATTTGGGGCAGACTAGTACCGAAACCACGGGGAAACGAGGGTCGTGGGAGGCCTCCGAAGCATGAGCAGGTTCAGGTGGCGCGCAATCACAACATTTCTCTAAAACAACAGGAAGAAAGTATCAAGCAGCGGCTTAGGAAGTCGGTGGAGGCGGGACACAAGCCAAACCCTTATGTGGTTGATCGCAGCAATCGCGAGAGTTTGCGAGTGATGGATTCTGTTGCTAATAAACGTTGGGCAGACGAAGTGGAGCTGGCTGACAACCAGTCCACGCATTCTTCCACATTTTGATGAATATGCTCGTTTGGAACGTCCGGGGTCTTACGGACGAGTCTAAGCGTTTGATGAAGGAGTATTGTCATTCCTTTGCTCCTATTATGCTGGGTATTATTGAGCCGAAATCTAAATTTCAAAAAATCCAGCAGAATTTTTGGTTATCTTTGAACATGGTACCTTGTCATCAGAATTGCAGGATGCCTCGTCGTTCTAATATTTGGTTTCTGACGCACCCTTCGGTCCAGACTAGTGTTGTCTTCTCCTCTTCTCAGGCTGTAGTGGTGGATTGTTATTGGCAGAACCGTAATTTTCGCGTGGCTGTTATTCATGGTTCGAATGATGCTGGGGAGCGTCGTATTTTGTGGGCTGATTTACTCTCGGTTATTTGCAGAAATACTGTGTTTATTGGGGATTTTAATGCGGTGAAAGGATCTAATGAGAGGATTAGTTCGGTTCTCCCGTACAGGCGCGCTTGTCAGGACTTCTGTGATTTCATTGAAGCTTCTGGTTTTGGCGAGCCCACCACTTCTGGTCTGCGCTTCACTTGGTCGGGTCGTCGATTTTTGCCTAGGCATGTGGAATCGGTGCTTGATAGAGCAC
Organism: Salvia miltiorrhiza; assembly: GCF_028751815.1. Lineage (NCBI taxonomy): Eukaryota > Viridiplantae > Streptophyta > Magnoliopsida > Lamiales > Lamiaceae > Salvia > Salvia miltiorrhiza. Next base: position 36,207,879 of record NC_080388.1, read on the forward strand.
TGATCTCTGATGGGTTCGCGGATATGTGGGACTCTTAATTCTCACGCTCTTCCTAGGATTTATTCGGACCACTCTCCGTTGGTGTTTCAATGTAAGCTTGCCATGCCTACTGGTAAGCGTCATTTCAAGTTTCTCAATATGTGGGTTCTTCACCCGGATTTTCAAAACATGGTCGCTGAGTCGTGGAATGATAATGTTGATGCTCATTGCCCTATTTTTCGAGTTATGTTTAAATTGCGCCGTCTTCGTGGTGTGATTCGCTCTTGGAATAAGACGGTTTTTGGTAACGTCGATACTGCCATTCATGAGTATCAGCAGGATCTTTTAGAGATTCAAACTCATATTGCTGAGTCGGGATATACGAATGATTTGTTTGATGAGGAGGTGTCGGCTCAGGCTAAGATTAATGTGCTCCTTTCTAGAAAAAATAGTATGCTTCAGCAGAAAAGTCGTATCAATTGGCTTGTTGATGGGGACCGGAATACGACTTTTTTTCACAATATGATTAAGTTCCGGAACCGGGGATTTTCGATTGGCCATTTGAAAATTGATGGGGTGGTTGTGCATGATCCGGAGGTTATCGAGGCGCATGTTACGGATTTTTTCTCGTCACTGTTTTCTGAGGATAGACAGACTTCGGTGGATCTTGCTGAGTTGGAGGCGAATATTGATCCTTGGGTTTCAGAGTTGCAGAACCGCCATCTCACGAGTATCCCCCTTGAGGATGAGATTTCTGCTTCGGTGTTCAGTATGGATGCTAATAGTTCTCCGGGTCCGGATGGATTCTCTGGGCGCTTCTTTCAGAGCTGCTGGTCTACGATTAAAGTGGATATCATTGATGCGGTTAGAGCTTTCTTTTTGCATTCTTATCTTTCGGCTGGTTGCAATGCGAGTACTTTGATTTTGATTCCTAAAAAAGATGTTGTGGAGACTGTGGCTGATCTTCGTCCTATCATCTTGTCCAATTTCTTTTTCAAAATTATTTCCAAGATTTTGGCAACTCGTCTCAGTTTGGTGGCTGCGGAGGGGGTCTCTCAGAATCAGTTCGGATTCATCAAAGGAAGATCTATTCATGATTGTATTGTGCTGGGTTCAGAGGGTTTTAATTGTATGAATAGATCGGGTCGTGGTTCGAACATTGCTTGCAAAGTGGATATTCGCAAAGCTTTTGATACGATGAGTTGGAGGTTTATTTTGCAGGTTCTTCGTGCTAATAACTTCCATGAGAATTTTATTAGATGGATTTCTATTATCTTTTCTTCGGCTAGAATTTCTATTTTTTATAATGGGAATCTTAGCGGATACTTTGCTTGCTATCGGGGTGTTCGACAAGGGGATCATTTGTCCCCCATTCTGTTTGGCATTGCGGAAGATGTTCTCAGTCACCTTTTCATCAATTGTGTGAATTCTCGTCATCTTCAGCCGATGAGCTTCAGTAGGGCGAGTAACTTCCCTACTCACTTGCTTTATGCGGATGATATCCTTATTTTCTGTAAGGCTTCTCAGAAAAATGCGCGTAAAATCAAGGAGATTCTTGATTATTATGGGAGTTTGTCTGGTCAAGTTTGCAGCATCGAGAAGTCTCATGTCTTCTTTGGTTCGGGGGTTGCTGTTGTCATGCGTCGTAATATTACCCGAGAACTTGGGTTTGCTGTGGGATGCCTTCCTGTTACTTATCTTGGCGTTCCAATCTTTACGGGTCGCTCTCGTGCTTCTTATTTTACCAGCATTTATGACAGAATTGTTCAGAAGTTCTCTCGCTGGAATGGATTGCAGCTCTCTATCGCTGGAAGGCTCTGTCTGATTCGTTCGGTTATTCAGAGTTCTGTTATTCATTCGATGATGATTTATCGATGGCCAAAATCTCTTCTCCACAGCTTAGATAAAAAGTGCCGGAATTTCTTATGGACAGGCAGGATTGATCAGCGACCTACCTGCCCTGTTGGTTGGTCTCGGGTTTGTGCTATTCGCCAGGAAGGTGGCTTGGGGATTAGAGATTTCGGTATCATGAATAAGAGTTTTATGATGAAGCTGGCTTGGAAGTGCATTAAAGGGACTGACTTCGCGTTTTCCATTATTCGCACGAGGTACCTGACTGGTTTTGGGAATGCTAAGTCTTCGCTGGTTTCTTCGCCGGTCTGGACTAGTATTCGTGAGAATGTAAGTGAGCTGGTGGACAATTCATATTCCTTTATTGGGGATGGCTCTTCTACTTATTTCTGGCTTGATGATTGGCTTGGTTATAAGTTGGTGGATAAGCTTCAGGTTCCGCACTTCATGCATGAATTTCTCCATCAATCGGTGGCTGATTATTATTTTGAGGGAGCTTGGCATTTCGCTGAGGATTTCTTTATTCAGTTTCCAGACACGGTTTGTGATATTTTATTATTGCCTATTGGGGAGAGTGAGGACTTGAGGTTCTGGAAACATTCTGTTATAGGTGATGTTACGGCGGCTCTTTCCTATTCTCGTATCTGCCATAGCTTTCCCAAAGTCCGTTGGGGAGATTGGATTTGGGAGAATTATATCCCTGTGAGACGCTCGATTGTTTGTTGGCGTATAATTCAGAGCCGCTTGCCGACCCTGGATGTTCTCATTCGTCAGGGTACCTTGGGACCCAATCGGTGTTCTTTATGTGGTGCTGCGGAGGAGACTATATCCCATTTGTTTTGGGAATGCTCGGTAGTGCGACCGATCTGGATGGATTTTCTTGGTTGGTTTCATCAGGGTGATTCTGGGCATGCACCGGATATTCATAGCTTCCTGGTTTTGGCTTGGAATGCTAAGTTCAGTTCTCAAGTGAACTCCTTTTGGAAGTTAGGTGTTTTGTCGATTCTTTGGCGTATCTGGGAGGGGAGGAACCGAGCTATTTTCAATGATGAGAGTTTCGATCCAAGGGCTGTGATGAGCTTCGTTAAAGTGGCGTTTAAGGAGCTCGATGCGTCATCGTTTAAAATCGGTTCGGTTTCGAATTCTTGGCAGGATTATTTGATCACCCGTAGTCTTGGTGTTGTTTCTCGTGCGTCTCCGCCTCCGTTAATGATTGAGGTGTATTGGTGGCCTCCTGTTGGCCAGTGGATCAAGGTCAATACTGATGGTTCGGCTGCGGGTTCGCCAGGTGCTATTGCAGCTGGTGCGGTTTTTCGGGATAAGTTTGGCTGGGTCCGTGGTTGCTTTCACTTGAAAGGTGGTCGTGGTTATGCGTTTGAGGCTGAATTACATGCGGTTATTACTGCGATTGCGATTGCTCATGCTCGGGGTTGGATGTTTCTTTGGATTGAGGCGGATTCGATGTATGTGGTAAATCTGTTAAGCTCTCGTGCCCGGGATGTTCCTTGGAGATTTGTGGCGTCTTGGAACCGCACGCTGCATCTTCTTACGGATATGCAGATTATGGTTTCTCACATTTACCGGGAAGGTAATTCTGCGGCTGATATTATGGCTAATCCTGATAGGTCGGAAGGATGGTGGCCTCATGCGATTGATGATGTCAGGAAGGCTGTTGCTTTGGATATGGCCACTCACAGTTTTGTTCGTGTTCGTGGTTGATGGCTGTGGGGGCTTGTTTTAGCTGCCTGATGGGATGGTTTTGGCTGTTGAGATAGGGCGTTTCCTGGCCTTTTTTCAGCTGCTGGGTGTGCTCGGCGCTGGGGTTTGGGGAGTCGGGTCCTGTTGGTTGCTCCGCGATGGCGTTTGGCTATCGGCGTTGAGAGTTTGGAGATGTGGTTGTCTCTGCGCGTTTCGCTAGTTTTCTTTGGCCTCTTTCAGCTCGTTCTTTCAGGTTAGTTGCGGTGTTTTCAGCTCGGTCTGTGCTTGTGCTTGTTTTGGGGTTGCAGAGCCGGATTGCCTAGGGACGATGGTTCGGCCGGAGTTTCTGAGGCAGTCCTTCCCGCTCTTCAACTACTCTAGGTCGTTTGTTTTTGTTTTTTTATGAGTACTCTTTTTTCTCCTTAGAGGTTTTCCCTTGCGGGTTTTCTCTATGGAGGTTTTTTCGAGACTCGGCCCTTAGTCTGCTCTCTTTTGTGCTTTCAAGGGATCCTTTTTTGGCTGTTTTTTTTTTTTTTCTCTTTCTCTTTATAATATAACCTTATTAAAAAAAATCATATTTTTTGCAGCAAAAATTAGTTTATATCTATTACTTTGATTTCTTGGATTACTTCTTATCATTTTCTCTCATCAGCTTCATTCATCTCACTTTCTCTTAATTTAATACTTCGATTCTTAATTTATTTAGTTATATGCTAATTTTAAACGTAAATGACATTGTTTTAATATGCCAAAATTAACATTATATTAGTAATCGACAAATATGGTACGTAGGATTTCATATAGTATTTCAGCACAAAATTTGACCAAAAAATAAGCGAGTATGCAAAATACAAAATATATAATAATTGGATAATTTTAATATATATTTCAAAATTGATGTGCAAAAAGGCCACTAAATTTATATACAATAGTAAACCAAAGAGATAAAGTAAACGTTTGTTTAGTATTAAGGAGATGTGATATTTCCACAAAAGAATTAAAGGTATCTTTATGTTATGCTTGATAAAATAATTCAACATATAAATATAATGTTTCAATGATATTTATTTTTTAAAAATAAATAAACATCTTAAAATTTTAATAATAACGACAACCTTAAAACAACCATATAAATAAGAAAAGACAAAAATATGAAAATTTGATTAAAAAAATAGGAGAGAGAAAAAATAAACATCTTAAAATTTTAAAATATAATAATTTATTTATTTTAAATTTATATTTGATAATTTTTATACCAAATTAAAGATCTTGCATTTATCTTTAATTTAAGATATATATATAATGAATAGTTTTTTAAATAAAATTTGATTTTTTTAAATCAAAAAAATATGAAAAAGAGAATATGAGAGAGAGAGAGAGTATGTATGAAAAATTGAAAGAAATCGAGCCATGAAAGAGGAGAGAGAAGAGAGAAAATATATGAGATTAAAATTTGTTGAATTTTGTAAATACCCTTATCATGATTCTTTAATTACCATTGTGCCACAAACTGTGTTTTCATATAATAAATAGATAATATACGGCAAATCTTAAAGTAGTGATAGAAAATAATGGAAATCAATCTTATAAACATAATTATGATAAATTATAATAAAATTAAGTGTTTTGGATTCGTTTTTTTTTTTTTTCTATTGTACATACGAAAGACATCGACTCTCTCTTTCAATCACTTTTACATTCATTTTTTCTCTGAAACCCTAATTCATCCCCCTTCCCCCGCGAAAAGTTCCAATAGTTCAAGGAATTGTAAATGTACAAGAATTATAATATGTAAATTTAGGTCTAACAAGATCTGGAATGATGATACAAATTTGTACCATCCGTTCTAAGATCTATCATATCAATGTGCCAATTCAACCATAAACATCACCATTAGTGCCATAAGGGAGAAGAAAATTCTCTCACACCATCCCAAGTTTTACCTATGATGCTGCGCGAGTGATGTATTCATTTTCTCGAATTCGTACTGTTCGTAATAGAAGGGTACATAAAACATAGAGAAAATACGAATTCGTACCATTCATAACTACAATTTTTTTTTTATTACAAACAATTTCGATGTTAATTTTATTATGAGTTAATTTCAACAATTAATGAGAAGTAGCTGCACTGTGCAAAATCTGGAGAGTTGATGAGAAGGAGCATCCACAAGATTTAACAGCATCAAGATGACAGTTTGTGGCCTTTACCAACAGAAGCCGGCCTTAGCCTTTTTCTTTCAGTTGTAATCTTTTTCTTTTTACCTTGGCTCTGTATCTGAAACCTTTTTGGAACTGATATCTTGTCAATTCATATGTAATGAAAGTACAATCCTCTTGATCTCAATCGGAAGACAATATTTCTTTATCCAAACTCTGATTATCTGTTTATATTTTTCAGTTATGCTTTCTTCCTTGTTCTTTATATGTTTAGTTTTCTTTCAGTTCGCAAGATGTTAGGTATATTGTTAAGGGGAATAGTATTCACCATGTTTAGTATCTTGCTTTTTTGTTTTTAGTCGTCGCGTGTCATAGGACTGATTGTATGGTTTTGGCATTATCAAAAAGGGGGAAATTGTTGGAAAATTAATGAAATATCCTTACCCTGGTTTTGATGATACCAAAACTCCTAGATTTTCTTTTCAGTAGTCTAGAACTTTTCGAACTCAAGTGTTAGAGTTCAGTTATATAGTTAGACTGAAGTTCTGAAGACTGAAGACCGGCGTACTGAAGATTGAAGACTGAAAACCGCTCGACTGAAGATCGCATCTGAGAAGACCAAAGTCAAATACTGAAGTATTTAATGGACGAAGACTTCACTGAAGATTCAGTTATGACTAAATAACTTAGGGGTGTAATCAAGCTTAGCCGAATCGAATAGTGGTGTGCTCAAATTTGGTTTGTTAAGTATCGAATCGAATCCCGAACTTTACTTACCGAATACTTTGAGGCTCACGAGCCTAATCGAGCCTATACGAACTTTCTAAATTTATATTTATATTCAAAATATTGATTATTTTATTTTAAAAATAAATTATTTTAATTAAAATAATAAATATATTAATTATTTTCTTATAACAAACAAAATTAATTAGAGATTTAATACAATTATTATTAATTTTAGTGGATAAATATAAGTTATGTCTACTAATAATTTATATTTTTTAAGTTGAATCACTTGACGAACATATTCACGAGCTAACGAGCCGAATACTACTAAGCTCAAGTTTGGTTTGTTTATTTTACGAGCTTCTCTAAACGAACTTGAACGAGCTTTTTTCGAGCCGAGCTCCGAATAGTTCGCGAGCGGCTTGGTTTGTTTACAGCCCTAAAATAACTAATGCTAGCCACGTGGAATTAACGGACTGATACACAAGTCAAGTATCAGTTGACATTCTTCCTCGAACTGAAGACCTTAAGTTAAAAGGAAGCCACGTACATACCAAGTACAACCGCATTAAATGCAGAGATATTGAAGATCGTCCTTTCCTGAGCAGAGCATTCTTTTTTTATGCTAACTTTTCAGATGCACCATGCTCTTGTACCTAGAGACGTCGTTCCTCACCAAATCAGAAACCTCGAAGATTGAAGCCTCAGCCAAATTCAAATCTATCTCACAATGGCCAAATTCTTTAAGACCATCTTCCCAACGAATCTATTCAAGACTTCGTCTATAAATAGAGCTCGAGGAACATCTTCAATATTCACCGATTCAAACGCTCAAGCTGAACCTCTGCCAAAATCGCAATTCAGCCTTTTCACTGACTTCAAAGTTTGAATCGAAGAAGAGAATACTCAAAGCCCAAATCTGTTCACTGATTACATACATTCTCTTATGTCCTTAGGCTAATCCTTTGTAAAATCCCAAGCCTAAGTCCTCGATTACAGAGAGCCTATTCTCTGAAATCTAGTTGGTATTTCGAACCCTTTTCAATTGAGCGAAAAGAGAGTTTGAGAGAGAAAATTCGAGACAGTGGTCTGAACTCAAGAGTTCTTAGCCCCCGCAAGCACGACAAGTGTAGTCCTTGCAACTGCGTGCTGAGAAAGAGACGAGAAGTCCAATCCAGTGTATGGGCACCGAAACCTTGTTTCAGTTGAAGGTTTGCTGTGCACCCGTAAGCATAAGCCTAGAGTGATTGTCAGTGTGATCAACTGATCGTGGACGTAGGAACTTGTTCCGAACCACGTAAAAGTCTTGTTTGTGTATCGCTTTCAGTATTTACCTTTCTTATCTGTGCACAAACTCTTTAGTTAACTGAAACTGATAAATCTCAAAGTGAAACTTTAATCTGACAACGTGTTAATCACAATGGCTATTTCTTAAAGTTTATTTTCCGCTGGTGGTGTTATTAGTTTGACTGATAAATCCTTGGATAATCAGTAAGATTCATAACACTTATCCGATTTCAAAATACTAGACTGAAGCCCTACGTGGATTATCAGTTAAAGCTTCGTGCCTAACTGGAATCAAAATACTGAAGTTATTTCAGTATCAGTCTACAACCCCTTTTTAACTCAAAACTTCTTTGACTGTTGACCTCAGTCTAAATATCCTTCAGTATTAGTCGATACTCTTTCAGTTATTCAAAAAAAAATTCGAAAAATAATCTACTGGTGTATCCCCCCATGCACCAGTTCAGTGACCCTCCGGCACCCAACATATAATATGCATAAAAAAAAGTTTTAAAAAAATTTCTTGCCCAGTAGAAACCTGAAATAAAAAATATATAAATGTTTTGAGATATCGATGCTAAAACTGATAGTTGATAAATAAAAAAATATATGGACATTTTGAGATATCTTTACTAGAAATACTAGAAATGATGGTTGATAAAAATATATTACTAAGATATCAATCACTAATTTTACTTACATATCTTAATTTGAACTCTTGTAGTATTGGTGAAATCTATTTTATATAAATTATAAAATTTATGAATTTTATCTTTTAAATTATGAAAAATTTACTAATACTGTAAAAATATATTCAACATAAAAAATATAAATTATTTATATTTTACTAATTTAATTAATAATTATTACCATGTATAGTATCGGAGCAAAGCTAGTTCTCTTTTAAAAAAAAACATAAATTTAATCAAAATAATGGAATTATTCAAGAGTTATTACAAAATGTATGTCTTCACAACTTGGGAGGGGAGTATGAAGCTGAGAAGAAACACAACTCATTTAATTTGACATTACAAAAATGGGCACAGGGACTCGCAGTCTCACTAGTCATGTAAGAGGTAGTGGTGTATGGAATGACAATATGTTCAACTCCACAGCAGATCCTACCTCCTTCGAAGCTTTCGTCTTCGCCCGATTTCTCAAGCTTCGCTTGGAGGCATGTCTCACATGATTCGTTGGCTGCCCCGTGCATCTCATTTTCAAGCTTTTCCCACTGAGGGGAAATCTAACACTCGACGAGTTCAGCACCTCATATTGATCTTGTTGATGCAGATTAGCGGCACGCTTCTGGAACCTCCCCTCTTTCCACCTCGAGAACTGGTTCTGCAAGTTTTTTGGCACCTATCGATCAAAGACGGAGAATGAGATGACATGACTTCACCAATATATAGGCAACATGGTAGTTTGTTGTTTATATCATACAAAAATTCAGTAGAGCTTACCAAGGAAACAAGACTATGGTTACCAAAGGCAAGAGAAGATGCTGCAAATGTAGATTTTCCAAATCTGTTACCCTTGTCGTCTTTATTTGTGGAGCTCTGGCCTTGGACTGATCCAAAGCTAGAACCCGTAGCATCATCATCGTCATCATCTTCATCTTCATTTTCATCCTCAGCTACTGGAGGCGTTTGGTCCACTTGTTGAGTTGTTGTTTCAGAAATCAAAGTCCCTTTCTCCTCCTCGACCAGTTCTTCTTCCTCCTCTTCCATTTTATTCTCCTCCTCTTGCTGCAACATCTTGAGCTCCTCATCCAAATCTTCAATGGCTTCTTTCAAATCCATTTCAGCATCCATCAGCTCCATTTCTTTCTTCAACAGTTCCAGCTTAGCCTCTCTGGCTTTCTTCTTCTCTTCGGCCCATTTCTCCAATCCACCCAACATCGACGTCCCTTTATTTTCCATGGATTTGACGAGGCGTATCAGCCAGCTATCCTCTGGAGCACTGACTTCGCGTCCGTAAAATTCATCAAAGCCGAGTGGAAGAAACTCAGCCTCATCGGGGTCGGGTTCTTCGCCCTCCTTTTTAGCAGCAGGCTGCCAAAATAATCTGATTCCGTGCTCCTCGTCATCCACGTAGTCTATAATCCGGCCAGTAGGAGTATGCAGAATCACGGGATCCTCATTGTAGATCAGTTGTGACGGATCTTCAGGATCAGGTTCGGGTTCTTTATTAATCAGCACAAATTCTGGTTCTTCATCTGATTAACGTAACAGCATATCCATGTCACAAACAGAAACTGCAACCAACACATATGTAGTAAATTGAGATATTGAAACATACAATTCGACCACCAATACTCGAGTTCAGAAGGCATGGGTAGGCGAAGCGGAGCTTTATAAAACGAGTTCAACCACAACTCCCTCTCCTGGTCAACTTCATGGACATACATTTTCCAGTAATCTGGAACCTGCAAAATCCGCAATTACTTCACAAACTCGATGCAGGTTTGCGACCTAACAAATTCCTCATCTTGATATGAGAGCTACCTCGTAAAACTGATTGATGAAGCCTGGTGCCATCCATACATCCTCTTCCTCGTATAAATAGGGATGTTGGGGATCAGAATAAGGACCTCTATCTTCTCTGACCACTGCAGGCATTGGCAACAGAAGTCTCAAGTAGCAATAATATTCTCTTGCACCTAAACCACTAACATATTGGTGAAAAGGGAAGGAACTTTTGACACAACTTACTTCCATCGGGCTTGTTGACGAACATACGGGCCTTAGCAGCTGCAACCTCTGCTATTCCTGAATGGAGCTGAAGTAACAAGCTTTAAGTTATCCATATCACAGGCAGTAAAAGTTTCAAAAAGGAATCAGCAGAAAGAAAACTTTGTATTACCGCCGATATTTCTTCATCACACCCATGCTCTTCATGCAAAAGTTCGCCAAAATAGAATCGACCCTGGTCAGGTAAATAAGAAGTTAAAAAAATATATATATACAGCCATATCCAGAGACTGTTCACCATTTATATTTCTCTGAAGTGAAACTATATCAATGACTCAATTGCTATTTTCTACAATATCAAAAAACCTTAAAATCTGACATCTGCTATTGCATATCACTTTCAGTTAGCCCTATAAAACTCTATTAGATTGTCTATGATTGCATTCAGAAAATTAACCATGTTGAACTGACCAGAGCACAGACAAACTTTATTGGTTGATTAGTAGCCAATGACAACTCCGAGATCTATGCACATAAACAATCAGAAAGCAGAGACAATGAAAAAGACGAACGAGGAAAAAACAACAGCAACAGTGAGTCCTCACCCAGGTTGTTCGCTCATTAACTTCATATACACCACAACCATGCATCCTCCCATGTTTCCATTCACCAGCGTATCGGTATCTACCTTTCTCCCTGGCATCCATTATCATCCATAAATCAGATAAGCGAAAATTAGAGAATTTCAGGGAGCAGACGGGACATTCTATCAGATATCATTTACAAACAAAGTAAACACAGAGGAATCAGACAATCACGAATATTTCGGGCAGACCCTGAATTGGACTGCATAAGAATCATAGGATATTCTGTTATTTACACAAACTAAAGGGACGGCAAACTAGCATTTCAAATTTGTCCACTAGGGAAGTCAAAATGAACCAGGAAATATCCTCGTCGTCCAAACTCAGATGCAATTATTGAGTTTGCGAGTTGGACATTTACAGATCTAGTGAATTTTGGGTGTGGAGAGCAAAATAAGATATAGAGCTACCAGAAACTGATTAAATTTTTCTCCAACCTATAAAAAATATACCAGCAACAATATAAGCAGCAGATTTAGGGAAATAGCTTTCTCAAACGAACATTGTGGATGAGTGAGTATCACATAAAGAAAAAAAAAATCAAAATTATTTTGTGAGTTGTTAGTTTTCAGGGAATTATTACAGTATTCACAGCAACAGATAACTACACACAATGAGTATTTCGTGGTAGCCCCAAAGTAATAAGCACACATGAGTCGACCATTCTCTGAAGTATTCTGTTGTTGCACATGCCAGTCCTAAGAGGCTCAGTCTTTTAAATTCCCATTTGCTCATAATGTTTGATGCTTACTTGCATAATCTTTTCCAAAAATATTCTCCTATTGTATGTGAAACCACTACTTGCTCAAGAAAAACATAGTTGAATATAAAGGCAACATACTCTGATTATCTAGTAATGGAGTTTAGACAATTATGTTCTTAATGCAAAAAAGACTTCAAGCAGTATGTAAATGACCTTTAATTAGATTAAGCATGAAAAACATAATCATTTTCAAGCATAATCAAATAGCTGAGCCTGGATGTTGTATAACAGACTCATAGTTAAGCCACAAGGCTATGTGTTCCTAGCTGGTCTGTGGAATGAAGTATATGGCTCCTAGCTCTTCGATTTTTGTTTACCTCAAAACCTCAAATGTATTTCCGATCAAAGTAAAGGAAACTGAATTGAAAATTCGAGAAAATCAATGATAATCAAACTCTTAGGAAATAGGAAACTGGATGATGCTGAGAAGGAGAAGGACACTGAAAAGTTTGCTCCAACCTGATCATAATGTGAGTCAAAAGTTTGACACAACAAGCTTTAGTGTGCTATGTATAAGAAAGAATATACGAGCAAAAAAGAAGGGGATTTTCTGATTTGAAGAATTGAATATAAGACTTACGGCTTCTGTCCAAATTGCCGGATCCACTCATCGTTTTCGTAGAAGGGAATTTCGTACTCCCCATTAGCTAAACGCAAACTATCTTCAATATCCATCTCCAACCATTCTCTATCTTCTGGTGACATGAAATCTCTTGATATGATTTTCCCTTCAGCTCTCATCTTAGCTTCAAGCCTGAATAAAAAGACAAGAATGATCTAAATAAAGCATTTATGACGATGGTTCTGTTTAGCCACTGCTTGTGTGTCATGAGTTCGAAGCAGTAAAAGAAGTACTTGGAACCAGGAATAGGCTCCATTTGGGGAATCTCCACTTCAACCACTCCATGACCTTCCATTTGGTTTTGGAGCCATTCTCCTTCATATCTACATGCAACAATTAGTTCTTGAGATTCTATAATTATAGATACATAAATGCATATCTTAAAGTAAACCAGAGGAGTAGATAAAGCTGAGCATTTCCATAAAGTTTAACGTTTAGGAGAAAATTTAATAATTTGCAAACAAACCTGACTAGGCCTTGCTCAGCAACATAGACACCTTTGCCATGGGCCATATCATCCCAGACAGTACCTTCATACCTATGAAAAATAATTTAAATTATAAACATGGCCGGCAAGAAGTTGATAAATGGAAGTAAATATATGGAAACTCCGTGCTCTCAGCCTTAAGTATGACAATTTGGTCCCCACATTGAATGACAAATTTATACCATGTTATTTTCCCTGTGTTTAGAGGGATGAAAAGCAAACACACCCTTAAAGTATAAATTAGAAGCACTCAATATAACTTCTAAACTGCTCCACTTGTAAGACATGGAAGACACAAATACTTCCCTGGCTGGCTGGCTCTGAACTACATACTACTGCAGCCACAGTTTCTATTTAGGCAGTAGGAGTGGGTTTACAATGTCATAACTAGATGACGAACAGGATACTTTCTAATATGAGGTCAAGCGAAAATTTAAATATGCAATTAAGTTTGAAAGATACACAGAAATTCTCAACATCAACTCGGGAATGAAAAGTAATATCTTGGCTCATTGGTTTTCAACTTCACGAAGGGCATGAAAAGTAATATCTTGGCTCATTGGTTTTCAACTTCAAGAAGGGCATTTGCTCCCGTAGAACCAAAACACAAATGCACCAGAATTTACCTCGAATTATCAAATCTATAATCAAGTATCAACTCTAAAAAGGCCAACACTATCGTTGATCGCTCAAAGAATAGAAAACACATTTTCTTAATTGGCATTTCGTAATACTACCTTATTCTATCTATCTATACACCAAAGTTTCACAGAAGCAAAATTATCTTCAAATTAGTGGCAATACTGAAAATCACAGCAACACAAAATCCAATCCCAATAAGCGAGCTCACACTTGAAAAAAAAAAAAAACAATTGAGAAGGGAACACTCACGAGCTCCCATCCTCGAAAATGAAGCTAACCCAAATCAAAAACTCCTCAATCCTATCCAGCTCCTCAATGACCGCCTTGGGGTTGGATATATCGTAATGATTATCCGGAATCACGGGATAGTACTTCCTATAGGGCACATAAAAGGGCGCAATGGGGGGGTCGCGGCCGGCCTTAATCTCCTCGCTTATCACCTCCACCTCGTCGTCGTCCACCCAATTCGGGTCCCAACCGGGTTTGGTCATCTCAATCGGGGCATCCGCCCATAGCTCCTTCAAATCCTCCTCCTTCCAGTTCTCCGGGTCTGGCGGGAAGTCGAATTGGTCCTCCGGGTACTCGGCGTCCTCCTCCTCCTCCTCTTCCTCCCGCCGCAGCCGCTTTGAGTTCAGAATTCTGGCGAAGCGGCGGGTGTTCACCTCGGGGGTGTTCTCGGCATCGGAACCATCTTCTATTTGCTGAATCGTGCCGTCAGGCCGGACGTAGCTCAGGGGCTCGTCGTCGGAGTCGGAGTCGGAATCGGAGGAGGAGGAGGTGGCGGAGGGCTCAATGGGGGCGGGCTCGGAGTCGGAATCGGAGTCGTTTTTTGGGGTTTCGAAGTCGTTTTGAGCTTCGGTGCTCGCCATTGTTGATGGGCGTGTGTGAGAGAGAGACAGAGAAATGCAGAGAGGAGGGAAGAAGATAAGGTAGTGAAAATTGACGGGGGTTTAAGTTTTTGTCTGTGAATTCACTGCAGCGTGTGCTTGTACCGGCCTGTGCTTCAGTGGCTTGTACCATGGTATTTTGTCAATTTCTTTAGAGCGACTACGATAGAGGTGAATGTCGTCTTGAGAGCCACCCCTCGATAATGCGACTCTACAGATTTTAATTACATTTTGTAGAAATAATGCATTCTAAGAATAAAATAGATATTGAAAATTTTATTAAATTTTAAATCCCAAAATTATAATAATTAAAAAAATTAAAAATTGGATCCTCAACTTTTCGCGATCTTGTCACAGATTGTCTTATGAATGACTAATTGAGTTGGTCCAATTTACTAAGTATCGAGAAAATAATTTGGGCGTTGATTAGTTTGCACTTCGTTTTATCGTGTTAGTTTTCGAATTGTGTTTGTTTTGCTCTTTCTTCACTTTGTGTTTGTAGGTGTTTTGACCAAGTCAAGAGATGGAAATCGTGAGGATTGAAGGAGGAAAAGAAGGAACGAATTCTGTTGAGAGAAGGAAGGAGCAAGAGAAGATTAGGAGAGAGAAAGAAGGAGTTGTTGGGAGCTCCTAAATCAAAGGATGAGTAGCTCGTGAAGACTGATTCTTCCAACTAACTCAACGGCCACTCATCCACTTCCCAACCCACGAACTCATACTTGGAGATCAAGACTTGAAGGTCTATAAATACCAAGGAGGAGTTCAGTTCAGATCACGAACTTGGAGAGAAGATATCTAGCTTTTGAGTGATCTGTGTAGGAGTGTTGTTTCTCGTGTTGGGATAACATTAGCTATAGCATTCTGTGTTTTATTGGGTTTCGGAGTATAGCTCTTGAATCCAGTTTTAGTTTGTTAGTGAGAGTGTATAGTGTTCAATACCTAATCCATTGTAAAGGTATTGAACGTGAGTGTCATTCTCCGTTTAGTAATTTCGCCATAAGGCATTCTTCAAGTTATTTATAACTTGAAGAAATTTTTCCAAAGTTCGGTGTTTATTCTTTTTCCGCTGCATTATTTACTCTGTGCTGTTTGGTGTGTTACTTTAGCACAAGGTTTTCAGTTAGTTCGTGTGGAGCAACACTTTCATATCGTAATCGTCGAACTTATCGGGGACTCTTTCCATTATATTGACGTACTTTCCCTTGTCAGAGGCCGCCGCCGACAACTACCATTCCCTTTGCCGCACTTTGTTACCTTTTGACCTATATGCATGTATAGTCGCGATGCTCGGATCGGTGGATGTCGTCGTATAACCCCTCGGAGATATTCTTCGTGTGTTCCATCCGATGGATGTCGTCGCCATTGGAGGCGAATCATTGAGATTCACGGATAATACGCCACGCCCTGAAGTATTTGAAAGGACTCTGAGTATTGGTTTGGTATATTTGTTGAGCTTGTTGGGTGAATTGGTCATCACTCATGTCGTTCCTCCAAGTAGCTCGAAATTTCTCGTAATTGGCCTCACAAATTTTCACGTCTGTTTGCACATGTTAGAAATGCGACTTGATTTGTTTGTTGTTGCGCGCCGAGGTGCCGAAAGGACGACCTTCGTTGAAGCGCCTCGTGATTTCTCCCCAATAAACGAGTGCATTTTGATCGATACTCTTGATAGCGTTGTGTGTCGTATCGGCCCATAGTGAGCAAATTAGCTCAATCTCCCACGGGGTGTAGCCGGCTCGTGCCTTCTTCGTCTTCGGGAGTGCAGGAATTTCGGCGACTTCATTATCTTGAACGAATTGAGTTTTGTACAAATTGATAGCCTCAAGATCTTGATGGTTGAATGCGTTGGAGGCTTGAGAAAATGGCAAAAATCCGAAAGGACAAAAAGTTGGGATCAATGGCAAATTTGGTTGATTGGTGAACCAATAAAAGAAGTACTATAATTTAGTTGTGGTGTAAAAAATGAATTAATGTATGAGATATTATTAGGAGAAAATAGATTTTTTAGGAAAAAGAAAAAGTTGTTGGTTTTGCAACGGGTATTAAACAAAATAAAAATAAAAATCGAATAATGATTATATTTCGCCAGCGAACTGACCTCTCTCGGTCTCTCTCTCCATCACATTGCCCATCGAGCCTGGGGGCTCTAAAATGGGACGGGACTCGTTGAGGCTCGAGCCTCTTGGTTGAGCCCCGCTGCAGTTGCTCTTAGTTCCATTTTTTAATTGGGGGGTAGGGTGTTTCTTGATGTTTTTTTTAAGTAGAAAATAATATAATGGGGGGTAGGCTGCAAGGAGTTCTTGATTCAACAATAGCATCTAACCACAAGATCCAAAAGATGATTTGGAGAAAGATTAAGCTATAACAGTCTCAAATGAAGCATCGACAGACCTGAACTTGAGAAACACCTAACACGATAATGTTTGAAGATGAGCCTTTGACATGCACTGCAGTGAATAAGAAGTTATGTGCTTGACAACTGGGATGCCATCTTCTTCCGCATAGGGCCGGTCCTGAGGGTGGGCGGCCATGGGCGACGGCCCAAGGCCCCAAAAATTTGAGGGCCCAAAATTTTTAATATATCCTATTAATTATAGATCTTATGTATACTAACAAAATGATTTTGGGCCCAACATAATCATTTATATCTATACTATATTAAAAAGAGAGTTTTCAATTTGAAATCAATTTCAAATTAATTTCAAAATTGAGTGACAATTTTGTAGTTATAATGAAATTGAAGGTTTATGTTTAAACTATATATATTTCTTTTTATTTTCATTTTTTATTTTCTTTAACTTCTTATTTGTTGTTACATTTCTTTCCAAAATTGTGAAATTCAATTAATTATAAAATATTTAATATGCATATCAAATTGAAGATCGTGATAAGAGCTTTAATATGATACTATATTTTATGAAAATATTTGATATAAAATGTAAAATTTATGCATGTTTAAATATTAAAGTTTTATAAATTTCTGTCTCCTCTCTCATCTTTTTAAATAAATATATTTTAAATTCTTTTAAATTAGGAGTATTTTATTTTTAATTTTTTTAACTTATTTTTTTATTTTTGTTTTTAATATCAGATTTTATAATTGTGAATTCTTTTTTATTTTTTTAAGATTCAATTCAAATATATTCAATTAAATTTAATTTTTTATTATATTTATAAGTATAATAATTAAATTAGTATTAATTTTATACAAATAGTAAAAACAAAAAATATTTTCAGTGCATTGCACGAGATGCAAATGCTAGTTGCATTTAAAAGTTAAAGTTCAATTTAAAATGCAAATGCTAGTTGCACCTCGCCGCCGGTAATATATTTAAGTATATAAATTAATTAATATTAACAATACCGGCAGCAGCGCTGTCGGTGATCACCGGAGGCATCCTTGCCACTGGTATTTCCGCCGCTATTTTGAAAAACACGGTCGTCCCCTCCATCGTCGGTGGGCAGCCGGTAATTTTGGCCGCAAATTATACATTTTTTTGTAGTGGTAGTATGATATTATATTAGGGCCCCATTTTTTAATTTCGTCCAGGGCCTCAGTTTTGTCAGGACCGGCCCTGCGCATAACAGCAGCCCTCCGGCAACTCTAACTGGAACCTACTAATTCATTAAGGTAAGTTTCTCAATCATTTAGTACTTACTACATGAGAAACATAACAATTTACAAAATAAGAAACGAATTGTGTAAGTAAGCCAATATAACAGGTGCTTCATCCGCTCGCTTATCAGCTTGCTTTCGTCGAGAGTGTCAACATCATAAGCTTCCAAATCTCCATTCTATGACTTGTCTACAACACTAGTGTGCGCAGACTCAACTTTCAAGCCGGTCCCTGAATAATGAGGCTTTCTATTATCTCCAACGTATTCAAAAGCACATATTAGCCCATCCGTCCATAACTCACATCCCTACACGACAGCTGTTTGTGACTTTCTTGTTTCTTCAGATCATTGCTCACATAACCCTTCACATGATGAATTTAAGAGGCCCAACATCTTAAAAGTAAACGCAGAGAATGAAAAGTGTAGGTATCATAATTCATCAACAGCAACAAGGAGCACACATCATCATAAAAAAAGGTTGCTTTGTCCACTTATGATGCAAGTCTTTCAGCACAACACACAAAACCTTAGGCATTCAAGATGTGATCAATACAACAATTAGGCATACATTTTCCATAAACATGAACTTATCACAACTTACATTGTCACAACATATCCAGATTTAGAAAATTTTCAATAAAACATGAGTCCATATAACGATCAAAGAACTGCCATCTATCATCCCTTATTCCACCCCTTACCGGGATGTTTACTTTGAATGATTGATAAGATATATGATTGAATATTTTTATCCTAAATAGTAGGATTTTTCCAATCTCACCCTTTCATCAATGGGATATGAATCAAGCAAAACTATCATAAATGATAAAAAAAAATTAAGAGCCTTGGAATATCCCAAAGTTTGAATCCATCTAAGTAAACAACGGATTGGCCTTACTATTTTTATCTATCAAAGCTAATCCTCGAAAGTAAACGCTCACTACATAAATAAGCCATCCTGGTTTAGCTATCATAGCACTTAAATTCGCCTCAGCTTCGATGTATTTACCCTACACTTTCAAGGCTACATCAATGGATACAGCAAGGATTGATGATGACACTCACTCTCTCCTTCCCCTCCCAAGATAAGACTTCCACAATTACCTCCTTTTCATCAATAACCAACAAATATACAAGCAAAATTTAATCTACTAAATGAGTATACACACTTTGAATCCTTCCAGGGCTTCATCAAATTGAAAGATTAAATTGCTCGATGGATGCATAACATTTGGATATAGCTTAAGCTTTTTGCAGGGATATTCATAAAAACAGGGATGAACTCAATCATCGATCAAGATTCAAAACATCACAACGCAACAATCGATTACAATATGCAATATCAAGAATCGAAATGTTACCATTTATGCACGAGTGTAAATTTGGGTTCATAAAACATGAGCAATATGAGACAGTATAGTAACAAAGACAGCTTCCTCTTCTTTTTTCGGATATAAACTGTATCTTGTTTTGTATAGCTGGAGAAATGGGGATGGAGAGTTCACCAGAAATTGGAGGAATTTGTTGAAGAAATCAGTAATCTTTCATACGAATTTTGTGTTTTTGTGGCAATTATTGTGATGTAATGCTTATGTTTGGGAATTTGGAAGTTGGTAAGGTAGTTATTCCTTGGAGTATTTGAGATCACAATTGATTCTCAACGGTTAGGATTGTGCCTCACCAAGATAATTATATCAATTTGTTGTCAAATGATTATATGAGCAAATCCTATGTTCACAAGTTTTTTTTTTTTTTTTTAAATCTTCTTAAATTAAGTATGAAGTCTCTTTTTAGCGTCATCTGCTTGATTATTTAAAAGATTGTTCTTGAAAATGAATTATAAATCTAAAGTGGGGCGCAAAAGTCAAGATTTCACTTTGAATGTCTTAGCATAAAAAGAAGCATAAGAATTAACAAATGCAAAAATACAGCCTACAAAATTTCGACTTAAATTGGTCAAAAAGTACATATTTGGATTTGGTATTAACACATATCTAAATGGTATTGAAATATTTACCAATGTTAATACACTTCTATGGTGGCTCCTAGTTAGATAAAGTATAGCTGTAATTATGGAGATCTATCAAGAATCTCTCTTTTAGAAAAATAATTGTGCCTTTCCTTTTATATTCCTCTTTTTTATTTATTTATTATTCTTAATTTTTACCGACGATTTTATTGACAGTGTATTGCATTTTACAAAAAAGTAAGTCTTCCGCTACCTGAATTATAGTTATTTTCGAAGTTGCTTTTTATTTGAGAAAAAAGAATGATAAATTTTGAATTCTAAACTTCACTATTAATATAAGAGGTGATAATTGTTTAAATGGAAGGAATAATTGTTATTTGTTTTGTCGACGTGAACTTTTCATGGCGGCCAAAATTTGCACGAAAGTTTAACTAATAACGTTATATGTGTTCCCTTTGATGTTATAACTGATAATTATTCCAGTCACATTAAATTTTAATGTATGTAGCTAGGAAAAATGTGTATATAATTGAACTACGCTAATGCCATGATGACCTAATCAGTCGAATGCAATTTTAATAACTGAATTCAGGGATTATTTGGTTCAAGCATATAAATGAAAAAAATAATGTAATCCAATAAATGAGAGGAATAATAATAATAATAATAATAATAATAATAATTATTATTATTATTATGTGTTTGATTTCACAATGAAAATGAATTAATAATAAGAGATTCTCTTTCTTTCGATTTCTCTTTATTTTGAGGAGTAATAAAAGCATCCATATTGGTGTTACATGATAGCTTACTTTATGAGGGGGGACCACATGGTGTAAAGAGGCTGCATTGGGGTTACATGATAGCCTACATGATTTTTTTTAGTTTTGATTTTTATGCTTTTCACTTAAATTTAATTGCTCAAATTTAAATAACACATTTTACTAATAATTAAAATTCCATTAAAATAAAAAACCTAAAAATTACATAAAAAAAATAAAAAACATAATTATAAGGTGAAGGAAGAAAGTGAGGAAGAAGAAGAAGAAGAAAAGGAGAAGATAAAGAAGAGAAAAAAAACAAAAATAAAATAAAATAATTGAATGGTCAAAAGTTTCGATTTTTTTTAATGGTGCGTGTAAAACACGCGCCTATTTTTAACGGCCGAACGGGCTACACTTTAGAACGTGTAGCCCTCGTGTAAGGGAGGGCTGCATCGCCTTACACGATGCGAGCCTTACACGAGTAGGCCGCTATCGTGTAGGCGATGCGGATACTCTAAATTGATTGATTAAATTATCATTAAATAAGGGTAATAATTAACGCATTACTCTAACTAAACAATAAATAGTAGTCCAATAAAGACAAAATCTGTACATTCCTTTTCTTTTAGTTTCCGGTCTATTCTTTTTAAATCAATATTTTAGCAATACTTTTTTCATTTAATTAAATAAAATTTTAGGCATATTATAGTTTTTGTCAAAATCATGTGACATGACAAATACATGTAGATTTGCTAAAGCGCCATAGTTTAGCTTTCTTTGCTAAATTTCATGCTTTTGAACAATTATGGCTGACCCGGTCCTGGGTGCGGAATCCTTTTGGTTTTGAAAAAATGAGCATTACTCCATTCGTTCCGTAAAGTTGGTTTTTATTTTGTTTAGAATGTTCACAAAAAAAATATAATTATTTTATTTATAAATATTACCCCCACAATAAATTAAATTAATACATAGTATCTTAAATATCAACTTTTTAACTTATTCCATCATATATGTCCTACCACTTGGATGTAAATAAACCACATTATTCATTAAAGTGAGTCATTTTATCCACTTTAACACTACTTTGAAAGTGGATCCATTTTTTTAAAGAAAATTTATAATAGTTTCTCATTTTTGCTCATGATAATTAAGCTCCCTTAGTCTGCAGCTTTGTGCTTTCAAGGGTGTTTGGTTTTCCGTTGTTGTTTCTTTTCTTTTTAATAAAATCTTATTTCAGCAGCAGCTCATGATAATTAAGCTGAATTTTTTCCCTCATAATACACTCAGTTATATATAATTATTAAAACTCGTGCCACTCCTCTTGTATCAGGACATAACGAGTATAAATTTTTGAAAAAAAAATATTATTTTTCAGTTTGTAGTATTATGATAATTATTATATTAATATGTAATCTATGTTACTTTTAGGCTTTAGCAACATATGAACCTTGTCGAACCCTAGAAGGCAAAACTCGACAAAGTAGTTAAGCCAAGAACGAATAATGAAAAAGGAAAAGAGAAAGAAAGTAGAAAACATTTTTATAGTTGAATAGACGACTTGGGTGCAAATACTTGGCAGTTGATGGTCAAGGTCGCCTAACAATTATTCATTCATGGTCAAGAATTTATAGAATTCACAGCATCAAACATCATATTTAATAATAATAATAATAATAATAATAATAATAATAATAATAATAATAATAATAATAATAATAATAATAATAATAATAATAATAATAATAATAATAATAATAATAATAAGAAGAAGAAGAAGAAGAAGAAGAAGAAGAAGAAGAAGAAGAAGAAGAATTCTTGTTTGAATATGAAATAATTTGAATCTATTATTATTTTATACTAATAAGAAGAGGTTTTCGTTTGAAAAAGAATTGAAATTTCGTATCTCAATAATTTATGGATTCAAGTGATACATTAGGAGCGTTTACTTGCATAATTGATAAGATGTATGATCAAATATTTTTATTCATAAGAATAAGATATCTCCAATTTAATGGGATAAGAACGATGGAACACTAACTTAAATAATAAAAAGAACTAAGGGTCTTGAGATATTCAAAAGTTTCAATCCATCAAAATAAATAAGGGATTATTCTTACTATTTTTATCTGTCAAAGCTAATCCTTCAAAGTAAATGTATCATCACATAAATACAATTAATATTATATTAAAAAATTAAGATTTTAATTTCAAAATGATTTCAAAATTGAATGCCAATTTTGTAATTATAATAAAATTAAAGATTATTTTTTTAACTATATTTTTTTCATTTTTTCTTCTAATTCTTTTGTTATATTTCTTTCTAAAATTGTGAAGTTCAACTAATTATAAAATATTTAGTATCCATATTAAATTAAAGGTCATGATAAGAGCTTTAATTTGATATTTTATGTAAATATTTGATTTAAAATATAAAAATTAAATATATTTAAAGATTGAATTTTTTTAAAAAAAATCTCTCTCCTCTCTAATATTTTTTTAGAATAAATCTATTTTTTTAAATGATTTTTTTGCCTTTTCATAATATCAATTCTTGTTATTGTGAATTCTTCTTTATTTTTTCTTTTCAATATTCAGCTCAAATATATTCATTTAAAATTATTTTAAATTACACGAGTACTCTTTTTCCTTCTAAGGTCTCTTCTTCTTAGAAGGTTTTAATGAGGCTCGGTCTTTTGTTTGCTCTCTTTTGCGATTTCTTGGATGTTTTTGTACTCTTTTACTTTTCCTTTAATACAAGCCTTATTCTCATCATATTCATTTAAAATTATTTTTTATATTTTATTTATAAATATGATAATTGATTTGGTATCAATTTTATATAAATATAGAAGTATAAAAATGTTTCTCGTGTGCAAATACTAGTAGTGATTTTAAGACCTACAATGATTCTTCCTCTTATGTGGATTTTTGTGAAATTTTATTTATTATTCTTTTGAATTTCTTCATCTAATTACTTTAGGTGATTATCTTTAGATGTAGATTATAGAGTAGTCATACAAAATAGTTGAAATCAGTAGTTGTCCCTCAAACATAGCATCAATAAATTATAGTCAAAATTAAATGTTTTAGACGATATTACACCCAATTTTTCTCTGTTGTACGTACAAAAACCATCTGCTCTCTCTTTTCATGGCTTTAGGATTCACACGCTTTAGGGATTTAGTTAGATTGTTTGAAAAATGAATAAAACGTTGATTCAAATTTTTAGTCACTAATTATAATTGAATTTGTTCATCAACTATAATTGGATTTGATTTAGCCAGACTGGTTGACGAATTGATCAGTAGACATAGCAGTCAGACTGATCAAACTAAAGACAAACATATTGATGATTGTTGAAGAAATGGGGAACACATGCTGATAAGTCACCTATATCTTACTGATTGTATCGTCAGTTTGACAAGTACAACGACTGACGATAAAAGTGGTATCTACTAATAACTACAACAGCAGACTATTAAGATGCACCAAATTCAAATTTGTTCTTAAATGCACATATACATTTGAATATATGAATTTATTGCTAGTAGATGCTTTATGAATTAAATTATCTCTCAGATGTTTCACATGAATTAAATTAATTTGATTTGTTGCTTATGTTAAAATGAAGATTTGTTTTTTGATATATCAGTGCAAGTTCATAACAAAAAGCAAACATGTTCTTGGAAATCACATATGAATCTCATTGAAGATATTAATAGAGTCAAATCTTATAGAAACTGCATACATGATTATTCAACGTGCAGGTCTAAAAAGCTGACGTATCACATTCAAGGCAACTTAAAGAAAAAGGCAACAGGCGTGTGAACAAAGGCTATGCGCAACCCCCCGCCACTCACAGAGTGTCTCCTATACGCATTACAAAGCCCCACTCTATAAATATCATAGCTCAATCCTTCCAAACCATATCAAATTTGAAAAGCTCCATGCATTCTCCAATAACAAATTCTTCTAAATTAACTTATTTTTCTTCTTAGCTTAGAAAAAATATTCTTGCCTATTCAAAGCCAAATCCTTCAAGCTAGACAAGCATCCACCCATTGTGGGGTCTAATGGAGAAATTGGAGATGCAAAGGCTCATAGAGAGGCTACATGTAACAACCCCGCTCCAGAGTTGACGGTTGTCCCCACAGACCAACACGAGTCTTTTCTAGCGTGTTTTGTCCTTACTCGCACGCTCCCTGAAAACTTTCCAGGGGTCACCCATCCTGAAATTGCTCCAAGCCAAGCACGCTTAACCTTGGAGTTTCTTCCATGTGAGCACCAGAAAAGAAGATGCATCTTGTTGATATGAGTAGCGCTTATCAAATCATTTAAGCTCTCCTTGAATATGTCGTCTCATTCCAACATATTCTCGGAATCCCTCTTGTTAGGGTGTGTTTCGGTTCATCCCTGCTCCCCTCTTCTTGGAAGTCTTAATCGGAGCAGGTCCTTGTCCGTGCCTCTTTTGCACCGGAGATCACGCCCCACTTCGTCCCCGGGCGTTACATTACACCTTCTTATTGTGAAGCAAAAACAATTCCCTAATATCTTTTCTCAAGAAAAATCCAGAAAAAAGGGTTGGATAGGCCTTCTTTATCGTGACCTCATAAAAGGAATATAGGCTAGTAGATAATCGGCATCTCAATAATCATCCTAGATGATATGAGTATGTTTTTTTTATAATTTTCACATCTCATAGTCACCTCCTTGTTTCCAGCTAAATCTACTTGATATGGTTGACACTTTATGCTGACCGGGTGAGGAGATGCGCCATTTCACAGTGAACTCTAACAGAGTAAGCCTTAAATCATGGGTGTGAGTGGGCAACTCCTAACCAACGGGTTCAAAGTACTTGAAGGAGGCTAGAAGGGTAGGAAACTAACGAACCAGAAAGCAAGCAGAGCGAGATGATCCTTCATGATTATTCCTCTACTTCTCATTTTCTTACTGATGGGACGTTTCCACCCTCTCGGTGTGAAGAGAAGATTGCAAGAGTGATTTAACAGATACAGAAATATCTGGATCTGTTGGATCTTTTGCATGAAGTCTCTTCCATCTTTTGATGAACCTCCCATCAATATTGTTGATCATCAAACGCTCGATCTTAGCTCAGATAAGGGATCAACGATGAAAGCAACCAAGATCTCCTTCACTTTCCATGGTGATGTATTCATCGTAGATCTTGTCGATCGAATGATTAAAAATAGTTCTTCATGCTTATAATAATTAAAGGTTCTCATTTGAGCCCTTACCCTATATAGGGTTAGATTATAGTAAAAGTCTCATTTAACGTAATAAACATTACAAAGACAGATAATTTAAATAGAGAGAAAGGTAACCTAGAGCTTTGGTTTCAACAGATTCAAGAAGTCAAACAAATTCAAATCAATTGATTATTAACATACTTAATTCTTTCTGAGACAATCACGAATAAAGTCTAAATCTACTTCGATAATGAATAAATAGTAGATTACATGAAAGATATTGTGCTAAGATTGTATTTAAGCTGCTACTCCCAAGAAATCCTAAGATCATGATCCTCACTCAATTAAGTCCACCTAGCTAATATTGAAAAGCATGTTCCATGTCCTTATTCAAGTATCAATAATAATTTCTTGATATCAAATTAATGCAATTAATCATGCAAAATTGACGATCAATCAATTAAGGAAACAAAAATCCAAGACCGTGAAAAGAAAAAATAGTCTAGATTAATCAATATAGATTCACCAATCTATCTTCTGTTTACTCCCCAATCCTAAGATAAAGATGACTAGCTACAAATAGACATATAAATTAACTAGCAAACTATAAGCAATGAAGAATAAAATCAATAGACAAATAAAACCATTTGACAATTGTAGAATTTCATTATTGGTTGCTTTGATTCCACATATCTTCTCTTCTCCTTTCGTCTCTTAAGTTTTGCAATGCAAAAATTTTAAAAATAAAGGCTATGTTTCCTTTCTTAAAGTTTCCAGGGGGTATTTGTAAGCCATGGTGTAAGATACTGAGGAACTCAAGTGAAAATCGAATTCGAACCTAAAATCTATTCATCAAATATTGAGCAAACACGCGGCCCTGCATCAAAGGCGCGCCCCGCGCTTAAAACACGTTCAAATCGGGGAAACATGTTGCCTAGACACACGGTCACATGTTCGGGCTGCAAATTTCAACTTTATACAGTGTTTTTTTTTCTTTCTCCAAGTCGGTCTCCATAATTTGTGATCCAATTTTCGATCCATTTTTACCTAAAAAATCGCATCGAGATGAAATTCAATCCTATAAAACTCAATATCCTTGATATGTATCTATATTTCTGCAAGTTCACTCAAATAACAAGAAAGTAACAAGTTCTACACAACAAACCAACTTAAACTCAAAATAACTATCAAACGCATTATTTCTTAAAAAATTGACATCATATTAACCTTAGAAACATATAAAAGTGTGTTTTTGTCAACTATGAATCTTTCACTTAATATATAAAGTAATTGCACTTTCATGGTCTTGTAAATATCTTGTAATTGCTCTCCATATGAGATTTTAACTTAAGACAACGAAAGTACATATACTTTATAAGTTAAGTGCAAATAAATATATATTAAATACAAGTTATTCATTTTTTTTGCGTTAAATATAGTTTTTATTTGAATCATTACCTATATATATTGCGTGTATATGTTGTGTGATGAGATAAAGTTGACATGAAAAAATATCAATTGAAATTTAATCTAATAATTCCTTTAATTATGATAAAAGCTCTAAGTGGCGACCCACTTAAGGTCTACAAAAGATCATTATCTAAGGGTTTCGAGACTTAACCGTTCAAATTTAATGTTCGGCCTATATTTCGCACCTAAAAAAGGTGCATCACATGCTTAAATGATGTTACCTTTTCCCTCCGGAAGATGTGAACAATCAATTTTATTAATAATTCTAAGAGTGTGAGTGTAAATCGAACCAAATCCAAAACTTCCAACAAAAATATTAAAGTTTGATATGTTTGTTTTGTGGACACATATATTGGAATGTGACATGTTTTTTTTTTCTTTTTAACAGATCAATTAATCCAAATCGAACCAAACATCCATTCGTTTCAAAATGATAATTGAATTGATGTTCAATTCAATTTGGACAAAAACCATAAGTTTGATATTTTGATTTCTTGGATTCTATTAAGTTTTTGAAGAACCAAACATGACACTTACTTTGCATGATTGATTATACGCATAATTGAATATTTTTATCATTAAGAGCATGATTTCTCTAATTTCACCTTTTTAATGGGATAAGAATCAAGTAAACCTAATTTAAATGATAAAAATAATCAAATGTCTTTTGAATATTTTAAATTTTCAATCCATCAAAATAAACAGCAGATTAATTTTATTATTTTTATTTATCAAAACTAATATTTCAAAATAAATGCCCTCTAGATAAACCATCATATTTTAAGTTTAACCCCAAAATAAAATGCTACTAACGGAGAAAAGAAAGATTAGATACATGATTCGAATGCGTAGTATATATACTACGTATGAAGTAGCACAACTTTAGCAGTGAAAAAGAGAAAAGGCAGTTGTGTCAGTGTGTGAGGTGAAATTGCAAGTATGATGATTACCATGATCAATAGTTTGAACCCCACAACACCACACTCTAAACAATTCCTTCTTTCCCATACCTTTTCCTCTGCCTTCACCACCACAATCAGTGTGAATTCATTTATTTTTTCCATTACATTGTTTTTTCTTACACATAACTAGTGGTATGGTTGTACTTGATAAAAAAATAAAAAAGAAATTTCTGAGACTTCCTTCCCCACCCCCAAGAAAATGTCTCAAACTTCCATTTACACACACAACATAGTCTTCTCTCTCATGTTTTTTGCATATATTATGAATAAAGTTGTCTTTTAAAAGGGCAATGATGCTACTTTGGATTAACATGTTCAATCAGCTGTCTTCTTTTTCAAGAGCACACTAAGACTTCTACTGCTCTACTCAATATAAAGACACATCACTTTAGCCACTATAACACTTTCAAACCTCAACAACAATGGCTCTGCCACACCTTCCATTCATTCATCTCCTTGCTCTTCTGCTCTGTTCAGCTGCCTCTCTCTCTCTCTCTCATTCTGCTTCTCAAGCAGCAGCAGCAGCAGAGCAAAAGGATGTAACAACTCCAATCACAACTGTTCCTTTGAGAAATCCTTCATCATTAAATCCAATGCTGGATCCAAGCGACTCAGAGCAACAAACTCCCACCATCACCACCCCATCCACGTCGTCCGGTAGCTGGTGCGTGGCCGGCCTCTCCGCCACGGCTGCTGCATTGCAGGCCGCGCTGGACTACGCGTGCGGGCACGGCGGGGCGGACTGCTCCCCCATCCAGCCGGGCGGCGGGTGCTTCGCTCCGACGACCCTCCGCGGGCACGCCTCCTACGCCTTCAACAGCTACTACCAAAAGAACCCCATCCCGACCAGCTGCAACTTCGGTGGCTCAGCCCTTACTACAAGCACTGATCCAAGTCAGATACCACACACACTACTCACTACATACATTACATTACATTACATATATATATATATTTAAAATGATTTACTGCAGGTTATGGGACATGCCAGTATCCATCCGTGAGCACGACTTCATCGGTGTTGAACACGACTAACTCCATCGGATCCCGTGTTTTTGGGGCGGGCCCACTCCCTCCCTCTCCTACTGCACCTGCCACGCCAAATTTTGTCTCTTCTTCTACACATCTACTGCACTTCTTCGCTCTCCTACTCTACTACACATGATTCTTACATTATCAATATACATTACAATATACACAATTTCTTTGGTGTTTTTCTTTGTGTTGAATCATCATCTTATTGCTGTAATAAGACATAAGCATAATGGGTATGTTGATTTTACAGTAAAATGAAAGATAATCACATTCTTTGTAATATTGTGTTAAACTTGCAATGTGATTTAAAAGCGTGGTTCCATTATTAGCATTAGACCACATGAAACAAGAAAAGCGTTGAAGCCCTGCTCTGCTATACATTTGCTCGAAACAGCAGCATGTCTACATACCTCTAAACTACTATACAGCGACCAAATCAGTCGAAACTCAAGCAGCCAGAAAAATGGAAGCTAAAAGTCTAAAAATGGGGAAGAGACGATACGTATAAGGATGAACAAGAGCGATGAGCCTATCCTATCCTCAGGTGCTTCTTCGTCTTCCTTCAGCTGCCGGAATACGTACAGACAATGGTGGCGTTGCCTCGTTAAATATATTCTTCCATAAGATAAAAAAAACAAGTATCCATCGCAAAAAAGAGAGGACACTGCCCTAGTACAAGTGTAGTCATATGCACAATTGACCTCAACTATAAATAGAAACACGTTTTATATGCAAAAATATACAGAGTTAGAGCGTTATTTCCCTGAATTCTTATTGGGAGTTGGCTACTTCACAGCTCGGATTCAGCTTCCGAAGATGTCTGGATCGCCCTTCGGGCTGTCCAGAGAATCTCCTAAGTAGGATCCGTCTGGCTGACGGATAAAGATGTTAAGATTGCCAGACGGGAACGGTTCCTGAGCATGCCAAACACGACTTCACATCAGGTTTTCATAGATATAGGAATCACATAAAGACAGGCACATATAATTAAATAAGGCTAAAATAGTCAAATCTATATCACAAACCATTACCATTGGATTTAACCAATTAATACTCAAAAACTATTGGAAACTATGAAAATCTATCCATTCCCCAACTAATTTTCCCATTCTTGAAAGTTGAGTGGGATCATTGAGAATTTTCACCACCATATTAAAAATTCAATTCCGAATTTTTTTTTTGCAACTTCTTAAAATCACACATCAAATTCACGACGATTCTACTCCGGTTTCAAGTACCCCAAGTACCAGAAAATTTGTCCCGGGGATAGATCTGCATAGTTTCTCATAGTTTGGGTATTAATTGGTCAAAGTCAAACTCCGGAATAGATTTGGAAAATTTGTGATAGTTTGGGATAGATCCGACTATTTACTATTTAGACATTATAAAAGTAGCAAAAACTTGAGAGAAATCTAGCACCAAGTTTATGTTACAATGTGCGTAACGTACCAGATCACCAGTCCCTTGGCCCTCCGATTGGAAAACAATGGGCCGGCAACGCTTGTCTTCGTTCATCAAACTTGAATTCTGAAAGTGCGAAACCAGAGCAATCTTTCCCTGAATTCTTGCATATGCCAAGGAAGCGACCTTTTCACTATTAAATTTTTCCCATTTCTTCCCATTGAACGCCTGCGACGATCAACAACATGCAATTAGGCACACCCTAATAAGCATATACTTCCTTCGTTAAGTCATCGTGAAACAATGAGATTAAACACAAACCTCATAGAAGGTGATGATGTGTGAAGGCGACACCATATTGATGAAGGCATACCCAACATTGCATTTATTCTGGCCGAAAAGAATATATTAATTTCTTTTTTCAAGTTATACTAAAAGAGGGAAAAGAATTCTATTTGCCACGACATTACCTTAAAATCTATTGGTAAATAGAGAAAATCATACGTGCCCTTGTGGGTTTCATCGATAGCAGCCAGTAGCATCTTCGACGTGTACCTAACGAGATCGGATAGAGAAAACATGTTCAGATTTTTTTTTTAAAAAAAAAAAAAAAAAAGAACTTTGTTGACAATACCAAAGAAACAAACTTTGAGTTCTTACTTGTTTGGTATGTTCTTGATCATCAATGTAGTTCGGCTATCTTCACCGCTCATAATCTTCTCCAAATCGAGTTGATACTGCTTCTTGTTGTCCATTTGGCCTCCGGTCTCGACCCTTCTACTTCGAGCACGATCAATCATTCCGTCATTGCTGGCGGTTCCGAAAGAACCATTCCCGTAATATATAGGACCGTTTCTCACCATCGACATCATTCTGGAACTAGGAGAGCCACTATCAGTGTAGTTACCGGCGAAAGCGACTCCCATATTCACAGCGCCCGGGACACCAACATTCACAGCATGGTTCCCACCATTGCGGCTGAAATTCGTTACTCCAAATGCTGCCTGGTTTATGTACGAAGTTTCCGGAGAGTCGGGGAAAAAGCCAAGATGCCTTTCCAATTGAATACCAGATGGAGCAGATCCAACGTGGTGATGTGACCCGAGAAACGAGCCACGCTGACTGGCATAGGGGAAACCGATTCCCTGACCACCGGATGGAAAAGGATGGGCCTTCAACGAAGATGACCATGCCGACGAATTAGCATGCTCGGACTGGACAGAGGGACTTCCCCAAAGAAACTGAGGACCAGAAAGCGTCCCAACGCTAGACGGCTTGGAATAATCAAACGGTGAGACGGGCCCGGGACTGGAACTTAAGTTTGGATCAGGAATCGAATAATGATTCTGAAAAGCCACTCCTTGGGTGTTGTTAGCCTTGCTGACGACCTGGTTTGGGTGGGTCATCCTTCCCGGATCTTTACCGATGGGTGCAATTTTCACGGGATTTGATGCATGAGACGGAAGAATAGAAGCCAAGCCTGTTAAGTGGTTGTTTCCCACAGGACTCAGACTTCCCAACTTTGGTGTTGAACTATAACCATGCAGTGAATTGCGCTCGACTGGACTGCCGTAATTGGTCCAGCTACCTGCAAAGAGCTTTTTGATCACTTCGATCCACACAAAACATAAAGATTGTAATGGAAATAAGAAACAAAAGATCATTGAAAGTGTGGGCTCCAGCGACGTGCCTGGAGGAGAATCAGCTAATGGAGAACCGACTTGGTGAAGAAAAGCTCGAGCTTCATCTTGCTCCTGCTCCTGACTAAGCTGCTGCATTAAGCTGTGCCAAAAAAAAAGAGAAAAAAGAAAAATGCCCCTTTACTAGATCGCAACAGATTTCCATATAGTAACAACAAAAACTAATAGATCAGAAACTCTTTAATGATTCATAATATGTTGTTTTTTATATAAGAATATAGGGAGCACCTCCGACGGGCTCCACCAGGCCTACTAGGCTCAAGCTTTATGCGTTTTCCAGCTATATCACTTCTATTTAAAGCCTTAAGAGCCGCATCTGCAGCTCGAACATCATAAAACTCGATGAATTTATGGTGCCGTTTATGAGGTGTCTCCCTTATCTGCATTTAGTGCCACACACACGGATAGTAGTTCAGTCAACAGAAGCGAAGAAACTCATGTAATGAGCTCAAGCAGAAACTTCTCAGAAACACTATACCTCCTTAACTTCGCCATAAGCTCCGAATATTTGGCGAAGGTCATCATTGGATACAGATGCATCCAAATTGAACACCACCAAAGTGCCTTGGTTAACATCCTTTTCCGATGGGTTATCCTGCGAGAGCAGGAAATAATAGTTGATTGACGGTTATTCATTCAGCAACGTGCTATGGTGTAAAATGAAATGGTATTTCAATTCATACCTTAGGAATTGAAAAATGAATATCGAGTTTTCTTCGTCTCAAGGGCTTGCTCTGTAGTGCGCGCATTGCAGTTCGGGCAGCTCTGATATCATAGTAAGATATCATCACAAATCCCCTGTGTTTACATGCAGTGTAAAGAGTTCTGATATCTCCAAATTGCTATTTGCAGGAAAGGGGGAAAGGAGTATTAACATGTCAGTATAACAGATAAAAACGTCAATATCATTAATGTACAATAATTGTAGAAGATAAAAGGAAATCTACTGTAAAAAAAATACAAATAAAAAACAGCCTGAAATAGAAGTAAGAGAATATACAATGAGGAACCAAACTACATGGGCTAATCAGGAAGATTTCTCACTAAAATTGGTAAAAATGTGTCTCGACAATGTATGCGAATCTACGTTAAATGTTGATATCCCAATCAAATACATGAGATCATTATAGCACTAACTCGGTAAACATTAAGATACATAAAAAAGTAGTTATTCTGTGCTTTAGACTTCATCAAGTCTAAAGTGCAACGTATGCAAAATATTTTAGAAAAAACGACACAACAATAACTTTTTCCAGTTTTATTAGCAACAAAAGTTTTCATGCATTAATGGTATTAACTACCAAAATTATGATGGTAAGATAAGCAACTACATTTATAATGGAGTTGCTTTTTAATTGCTATGGGACTATGGGAGCATAAGATATAAATAATGAACCGCACAAAAAGGCAGTGGCGACCTCTATATTTTGTCAACTAGTTCATCTAATAAAAATTACCATAGATGACCAATCAAATAAAATTCTTTAAGAATAGGCCAAAATAACTATTTCCCCCAGCTCCATAGCCCAAAAGATGTTCATTATGTTTTCCTACATTATCTATCATCTTATTCACATGACATGACGTGGCAGAAACTGGAACCCTGCATAACATTATCATTTAAGTGGTATACTCCAAGAATCTAAAGTATTTTGGATGGCAACCAGCTGCTATAGAGGGATTTGAGTGTCGTATTCTCACATGCATCTAAGCATTACATTATTCACATTCTCTATTAATTATTCAGACGGATAGATGCAAAAGACAGGGCACCACAACAAACAAGGTACAAATTTGGGTGAATGTACCAGAAAAATAACATAGGCAAAAGCAAGCACAGCTACAAAATGGTCGTGTCAATTTTAGAAAGATGGGGTGCTACCAAATATAAATAATCTTGAAAATAGCAAGCAATACCTCAAAGAGAGACTTAAGCTCGGAGTCCTCGACATTACTGTTGATATTGCGAACAAATAACGTCCTTGACGGGTGCTCTCCATATGGGTGTTCCCCACTGACAGCTGCAACACCATTTGTGAAACCATAATGAGAAATGGTGCTTCCACTAATTCCATCCGACGTGCTTAACCTTGAAATACCATTAACTAGACTCTCATGACTTTCGGATTCTATTTCCAGACCCCCTCCGCTTCCAAAAAAATCGTCATCTAATTCCTCAAGTTGAGTCGGCAACCCACTAAGATCAAAATCATCCATTAGGCCAGCAAAAAGTTCGTCTTCGTCACCAGGAAGAAGGTTTCCCATGGTATTTGGTTCAGTATCTTCAAGCGGATCCTTAACTTCATCCGCTACACGACCTTTAGTAAGGTTAGGGAAGCCATGATCGATGGATCTGACTCGTTCAGATTCATTAAAATTAACTGCAGATCAAAAGGCACTGAGCTAAGAGCTTATTGCCAAAGTAATAGAAAAGGCACAACTTGTTAATTACAGATTTACTTGTGCTCACATTTCACGTGCGGGAAGACAGGCAAAGAGGTAGAAAACAGACTAGCATCAGTAGATGCATGATATGCACTGGTATCATTCGGAAGTTTCCATGCACTTTTTTCTTTATCGGAAATACTCAGGGAAGGGGCTTTAGTAGGACCTATGCAAATATAGATTTAAGCAATGGTGAGATAAATGTATTAAAATCAAATGCATATAATAAAGCCCTTACACTTACCAGTAAAAGGATTTTTTGATTGCTCCATTGAAATCACTTCGTGCAAAAACAACTAACTGGCAACCTATGATGACGGCTCTGGATTTGGCAAGTTCATAAACGAAATAGACACAGATCATATAAATTAGAAGTGAAATCCTTATTTAATACTGCTTAACAATAACTAAATAGTGTACGAAAACCGGAAAATGATCAACATGGACAATCACACTAAGTGCAACAACCAAAAGAGAAACAATAGATATATGTTTTAACCTAATACATCAAAATAAATCCATTGAAAATAAGAGGAAAAAGTTTAGAAACTTGTTTTCGAAACAAACTCAACAAGCATGCAGGCAATAAAGTAGCACATGCACATAAAGCAAATTTAATTACCTACTTTGCGCCACACCAAGATAAATCAACATTTAACTTTGAACAAGACAGTAAATTTTTCGAATAGGGATTATCGCCTAAATGAATCACCTTGATAGCTCAATTAACAAATCAATTGAAGCAACTACAAGGGCATAAAGATCAACTCCGCACAGTACAATTGAAGCCCAGAACAGAAAATCGCCAAAAATTATTAAATCCCCAAATCACGAAAACAAAAATTAATAATTCATGCAACCCAGTTGAAATTGACGACTTTCCACTCCACCACATGCAAAAACCTAATGGAATCCAAGAAAGGATCACAGGTTTAGTACTGTAAACCACATAAAAATAGAAACTTTACCATAAATCTATCTAATTACAAATTTAGCACACAAACCCACACCTTTAATCGCGATTTTTTTTTAGAGAAAAACACAATAGAAATAAAACCCACCTCAATTAGTGACAAATTCCCGAAAAGCTTACAGGGAGAGACGAAAGATAGTACCTCATGAACAAGACTGCTAACTGCCAAAAAAGAAGATGTAAGAGAGAGAGAGAGAGAGAGAGAGAGAGAGAGGCCCCAAAAATAAAAGAAGGAAAAAAAATCTAAGGCTGGGTGGAAAAGATAGGTCGAAGGGAGTAAAGAAATAAAATTTACAAGAAACACAAAACCCTCAAACAGTTTCGTAGAAGCAGGGGAATTGTTTTCTTCTACTCTTTCACTTCCTCGTCTCCCGCCGTAACACCAGTGGAGTGGGTTAGAGAGAGAAACAGAACAATTCCAGAGAGAGAAAGCACACACAATGGAGAATGATTGGAGGGAAAAGGGGGTATCGTACTGTCTGAATCCGAACAGTAATTGTTTATTAGATCTTTTGCTTGGTAAAGTATTCAATGGCGAAAGATTGGAAAATAATTGCTTGTTTTTAATATCTGTTTTGGTAAGTTCTGTTTGGATGGGGCTCTAAAAGTAGGGCTCACAAATCACAAATAAGGTTTATCATTATGAGCTCATTAACCCTAAGCATGGTGTCATGTAGATCGCCAAACAGGGCGTAAGGAGCCGTGTCGAATATCCAAACAAGTTAACACTCAATTTAGATGATGTGTGATTGGGCTTAACACACTCTACCAAACCTATTTTAAATCAAATAAATTATTTGATATTCGAGAATACGAGAATGCTCCCACGTGATGTCTTCACGGCTCAATTTAATATTCAAATAATTTATTCAGATTATTGAAATGTAGATTTTTGCTGCCAATATATGAAAACGGATAAAATGGTGAAATTTTTTTTATCATTTCATTTCCCATAATAAATTTACAACCAAAGAGAACGCACCCTAAATGTATTTTATGGATATATAGGCGCAAAGTTAAGGTGTTACATTACATAAAATCTTCTTATTTTTTTTTTGTGATCATCTGGCTGTGGAGTGGCTGAACACTTATTAAAATGTTATGTGTGAATGTGTTGCTAATATTTTTTTCGATTGTAGCTCGTGGCATAAAACATGTGTTGTGTATTTAGGCTGCGTTCTCTTTGGTTAAATTTATCATGGAAAATGAGAAATTTCATCATTTAAATCATTTCTTTCTTTTTCTACATTTCTTACTTGACCCTTACTCAATCCTCATTTACACTACAAATGAGGAATAATATTATCCCTCCAAAAATGGTGTATCGTATTATCCCTCCTTTGTAGTGTATATGAAGAATGAGTAATGGTCAAGTATGAAATGTGAGAAAAGAAAAAAAGGATTTAAAGAGTGAAATTTTGTTTATCCTTCCTTTTCCCATAATAAATTTATAACCAAAGAGAAAAGAGAACGCACCCTTAATGTTTATTTGTAAATTCTTGTGTAAGAGTATATTAAAAGCGCCTCCACATGATCATTCAATTCCGGTCTAGAAGTGGAACATCAGCTTAAATTTTGAAGAATTAATCGGTTGCGGTAGTACAATATAAATTCAAGGAATTTTAAATATGTAAAATAGTAGAAGATCCAATATATAAAAAACAATAGAAATGTAACCATGTATATTGCATCAATCAATACGACATGCACGGGGTCATTCACTCATAATAATCACGCACACTCATATAAATGCGAGTAAATTGTACCACAAATACTAAAATTATATAATGCTTTTGATGTAGGTGATTCCACATATAGATGCATGTAAGTACTGATAAAATACTTAAATGTATTTTAAACCATGCATCGCCTAGATATAAGTAAATCTAGCTTCAAAACGTCATTTTTGTGAGCTCATATCATTAAAATTCACGATAATCCTGCATAGCTTGTAAGTATTGGAAAAAAAGTTTGTTGATTGATCACTGAAATACTAGCAATAAAATATCATAATTAACACGGTATAATTGTAGCATGTATCGTATCCACAAGGATCGATATGACGAAAACACAATAAATAATTCTAATAAGTACTAGTTCAATATCCAGACAAAAGAACAAAAATAAGAAGAAGAATTAAAACTAGACTCAAATAATGAAAAGAAATAAAATCAGATAACAAAAACTCAAAAAAATTCCAGGGAATACATTTTCATCAATTAAATCTACACAATTAATCTATTAATCCAAATTACCAGTTTAATTAAGTCCTAATGAGAAATCGCATAAATAATCATACACTCTCGTTAGAGCAGTTTATAATAGTTGATTAATAAATTTCCTAACAGTCTCAAGAAAATCTAATAACTTCTATCTCAGAAGCACATAAGAATAGCTCTCTATGATCCATCAATCTCCGCTATGTGTCTCAAGATTAAAATCATATCACACATTCATAAATCCACTAAACAGTTATCTCCGCTAGGTCTCAAACTGAATAGCTAAACATGCAAATTATTGGCCAGATAATCCACAAAAATAGGCACCAAGAATTGTAAATCATAAACTAGAAGGCAATATGGTATCAATAAATCAATCACATAAATTCAATCAACTGTAAAAACCCTAGAATTAGAAAATGAATTAGTTGGACATAGTTAAATAACACCGTTATTTAACACCGTTAAGTGTCCGTTAAAGGTGCAAATTCCTCCCTCTGACCTAACATCGTTAAGTGTCCGTTAACGTTTGGGTTTAATTGCACCCTCTACTTCAGGGGTGGATCTGCACCTTAATTTTTTTTTTATATATAATTTCAGCAACTCACCTCCGGCATCAACTTAACCGCCCCCGTACTCATCGATTCTGACTTGCACCTTGTCAACTTGCACGCGCCCAATCTCTTGGTTGTCGACTGCCCACCGCTTACATGAAGCAACGCCACCAGCTTCTTCACCGCCCCGCACAACAGCATCTACTCCAACACCTTAACCTTTTAGGCTTATCTTATGATACTAATTGTGTATATATTTATCTATATAATATATATTTAAATTTTATTTATTTATTTTTGAATAATTATTAAAACTCTAGATAATAATTATGATTTTATTTTTGGTTAATTTAATATTTGTAAATTTATTTAAAAAAAGAAAAAAGAATGGATCCGGGTCAGGACTCCAGACCCTGTGAATCTAATGGATCTGGACATGAATCTCATTTTTTGGGACCTAATGGATTTGGACCGGATCCTGACCTAAGTAAAAAAAATACGGATATGGATTTGGACCAAGCAAAATTCGATCCAAGTCCACATCTGGAGTTGGTGATGCTGTTGCATGTCGGCGGTAAGCAGTCGACGATCAAGAGACTGAGCGCGTGCGAGCTGACAAAGTGTAAGTTGAAGCCGATGAGTACGGGGGCGGTTAAGTTGATGCCGGAGGTGGGTTGCTGAAATTTAAAAAATAAAAATAAAAATTAAGGTGCAGATCCACCTGTAATACCCCGCCCATTAATATTTAGTTTAGAATTATTTTTGAACTTAGATTTATGATTCACGCCGGATTGAGAAAAAGAATTTATTTTAATTCCAACAAAAATTATTTACAAAAGCATTTGTAAATTTAGTAATTAAATTTATATGCATTGCATATTTATTTAATTAAGCATTCAATCATTTTATGAGTGGGCTTTAATTTTATTTGGACCTCAAGCTTTTAAATAAGAGTATGCATAAATGAAAGCCCAACCCATCATCTTCCATCAAAGCCCAACCCACCTCTTTCCTTGATATTTTCGTCCACCACCACCGCCTCACTGTTCTCTCCCTCTTCAATATATATATCTCTTTCGATGCACTCCGATCTTTCTCTTCTCATTCACTCACTTCTCTCTCGTTTCCTCCCGAACTGAGCTTCAAACGTTGAACTCCAAGAACAGCAGCCAACGATTCACCCAGCAAATCCAAGCCAAGGTTTCACCTTTAACTCCTCTGCTTCTTTACTTCACTTTTCGTCCAAGAATCTAAATTCATGTTCATGTTTTTGTATGTTTATATGTCTATATTTTGCTGCATAACTGTTAAGAATAGATAAAGGTGAAGTCTTGATTTTTATGTTGCTGTAAATCGAGCATTGAGCGTGTTGTTTTGTGGAGTTGGCTGTGTGGGCGGATAAGTCGAGAGTAGAGGAGAGTGAGGGTGGCGGCTGTGGTTTGCTGCGGTTGCCGAAAATAGAGGGAGGTGACGGCGCTTCGCCGTTACCAAGGAGGTGATCGTCGCGAACTGTACTGGTGAGCTGAGAAAGAGAGTCGTGAGGTGTTCAGAGGTTAGGGGTGAAGAGCAGAGCAAGGAGATGAGTGCAGAGCAGGGAGATGAGAGCAGAGCAGAGCTGGTGCGCAAAGCAGAACTAGGCGCAGAGCAGAGCTGGGGCGCAGAGCAGAGCTGGGGTGCAGAGCAGAGCTGGAGGCGCAGAGCAGAGCTGGGGTGCAAAGCAGAGCTGGAGGGCAGAGCAGAGCTGGAAGGCAGAGCAGAGCTGGATTGCAAAGCTGACCAGCAGAGCTGAATGCCAGAGCTGGATGCCAGAGCTAAACAGCAGAGCTGAATGCCAGAGCTGGATGCCAGAGCTGAATGCCAGAGCTTAATGCCAGAGCTGAATAGCAGAGCTGATTACCAGAGCTGGTTGAAGCAGAGCAGAGTAGAGTAGAGTAGTGCAGAGCATAGAAAGGGGGCAGAGGCGGCAGTGGGCTGCCTTTGTTTATGTATCTTGGACTTGTGCTTTTTAAGTAGACTATTATGCTTAAGTATGAAATGAGTCATGCATTGCATCATGATTTAATTGGTTATTTTAAAACTCCAATTACAAGAAAGACGAGTAAGAATATTGTTGGTGTTCTTAACTCAAGAGAATTTGTTTTCAATTATTTATTCTTTAAATTTTGAAAACCCGGCTAAGTGAATCATAGGATGATAAGCACTACACCACGACTTAAGATTTAATTCAGGAGACCTATTAAGATTATAGATTTCTTGTAGGCTTTGTAGACCGTGAAGACTAGCGCTGCTATTCCGATCCAAAGTTAAGATTAAACGACAGACATTGCCTAATCAGGTGGGCTTATTTTCCAAATGTATGATTTAGCTATTGAGCTTAAATGTTTCAATGAAATGAAAACTGTTTATCCGATAAAATATTTTTGTGCACTCTGCTCTGTTTAAGGCTCGCAACAATGAATCGATCGAGGTTCTCTCTTGACCTAACACGTTATTTGAGAATTGTGTACACCTATTAGCTGACTCGGTGGGTTGATCTCCATTCGGGCACTAATCATGTATGAGGCGTTATAAGGGTGCTCGACGGGATGTGTTCCGGAGCATTGGGTCCCAAATGGGAACTTGGCTGGGTTACGCCCTCAGTTCAAGTAAGCAGGAGTAATGGATCCGTCGGTAGCTAAAAGGTCCGGGATCACAGCGAGTAACGAAAGGGAGTGTGACAATTGCGCGCAACATTATAAAATGTTTTGACATGTTTAGAAGTTACTTGAATTTAAAAACCTTCTAAGTCATATCAAGTATAATTGGATAAACTGCTCTTATGATTATGAAATGTTTACAAAAATGCTAGCCCACTAAGTACATTAGTACTTAGCCCAAAAATACTTTCAAATGTTTATCAGGTTGATTGGTCGGTGCTGACGGGGCGAGCTGAGGCTAGGGTTCAACTCCGTATTTTGTCTTCCGCTGTTGCACTAGCTCTTTTGTCTTTTGTTTCTCTAACATAAGACCTTTATGTAAATTCTGAATTATGTTTCTTATCGAGCTTAGACTCTCAACTTCTATATATTTTGTTGAGCCGAGACTATTATTTCACAAGTATTTCATTCTAAATGTTGGTTATCAGAAGCATGACACTAAACTTCTGATCCAAAGGGGACTAGCCCGACTTGTTATTTTATTCGGGTTTTAACAAGGTTGTTCCTTGTTTATTTCTATGAATTAGTTGCACCTCGATTATAGTTTATTCCTTCCAGAATTGGGGTGTGACACCACCCCTGAAGTACAGGGTGCAATTCAACTCAAACGTTAACGGACACTTAACGGCGTTAGGTCAGAGGGGGGAATTTGCACCATTTTCTCGGAGTTCAGGGGTTTAGTTGCACACACAGTGAGTAAGAGGGGTTATATGCTATAGGGGCTACTACTTCGGGGGCCAATCTGCCCATTTTCCCTTTTTTTAATATCAATTTTCATATACAATATTATCATGTTATGTACTTTAATCAATAGTTTTCAAGTAATTTTATAATAGAGTATTAGTGTGATAGTTCTCGAAATTATACTCTTGTGAGATGTTCCAAAATGGCAAAAAGTGCACACTTTTATGGGAGAGAGAAAGAGTATTTTATTTTTATATTATTTTTTACTTTTAATATCAATTTACCTAATATCTTATCACACCAAAGATACGTTGTTATATCTTTTATGGATGGACATTGGGCCACGGGCCACGAGTGTTGTGGTTGGGCTTGGGGTGCCCCTATTATCTTGTTATTTTACGTTGTGTATAATTATAAAATAGTTAAACCATAAAGAGAAAGTGTGATAATATTCACAAAATTATAGTGCTTAATTGTATAATTATAATCTATTTAAATTTTTGCCCTACAGTCTTATGATTTTATGCATTATAATTATAGTGCTTAAAAGAATCACATAATTGATTTGCTATTTCTAGAATAAGAAAAGAAATAACGGATTAGCAAATCTTATACATAGCCGCCGATTTAGCTTAGGGTTAAATTAGTCAAGCTATTAGATAATTAATGCTCCAATATTAAAAAAATAACTTTAAATTTTAAAGGTATTATGTATACATAATATGTATGCATAAAATTGTTTGATCATTTCAATATTCCATCTCTTTTAATTTGTGTGAATGTGCCAACATTATATATTTGGTTGCAATTAAATTTTCTTTGGGTTCCGTTGACACTCTAAACAAATTAATAGACCCCATGAATTTTTTATTGTTTGCGAAATATTAGGGATAAGATTGGGCTTAAGTAAAATAACAAAGGATGCCACTCGTTCGTGTGGGAGTGAACCATGATTGGTGGAAAGGAACAAGATAGGTGCAAAAGTAATTTCCCTTTTATAATAATCTATCCCACTTCTTAAAAAATCGAAGGAATATGCCATTGTTTTGTGATTTTAGAATTGGGGAAAGGACGAAAAGAGGAGGAAAGTGGGATTGTTTCAAATTTTGAAAGTACTAAAAATTAATGGTGGGGAAATGTTTATTGGCATTAATGTTAAA
This sequence comes from Salvia miltiorrhiza, assembly GCF_028751815.1. Lineage (NCBI taxonomy): Eukaryota > Viridiplantae > Streptophyta > Magnoliopsida > Lamiales > Lamiaceae > Salvia > Salvia miltiorrhiza. The sequence continues at coordinate 36,251,171 of NC_080388.1, forward strand.
CCACTCTACAAGGGAAAAAATAATAAGAAAATGTTACATTTAGCTGATGGGAAAAAAGAAATTCAAAGCTTGAGGTTTTCAATGGCCGAATAAACCACTTTTAATGTTTGCTTTTGACTTTCTTGTAGGAATTTCGTAAATTATACTCCCCCTCTGCAATGACTCATTTTTTTATAACCCGTTGAAATTCGATGGGATTTTAAATTTTGATTTAAATTATGTATATTATTTTTAATTAATTTAATTTAATGTAATAGAGTTTACGTTATATTAATTTCAACTATATTCGTCAATTAAATGTTCATTTTTTGCTAGAATAATAAAAATACTTTTTTATATAAATTTTGTACAATTTTTTATATTAACGGATAAAAATTAATTTAGGATCTCATATGCCATATAAGCATCATCCCATCTCAATTCTATAAGACCAGAGGATCATCAAGGACTCGAAAGACAATATTTAACTTTTGAACGCCAAACTTTTGAGGATTATCTCGTCTGGACCCTGAAACAATATATCTGACTTTTATGCGTCAATCGTTTGAACATCACTATTTGATACTTTAAATATCATAACTTACTTCTAAACATTATTTTCATTAGGAGCTTGAAAGACCAGGACTGATTTGTGAGATTATACAATCTGAAGCTTATAAGATCATAACTAACTTTTAAATATCATCATGTATGGAGCTTGAAAAAACATAACATGATTATGTGCATCATCTCATTTGGAGTTTAAAATATCATAACTAACTTCTAAACATCATCTTGTATGGAGCTTGAAAAACCATAACATAGTTATGTGCATCATCTCATTTGGAGCTTAAAATATAATAACTGAATTTCAAGCATCATTTCGTTTGGAGTTTGAAAGAATAAAACTGGCTAGTAAGCATCATCTTGTTTGAAGTTTGAAAGACCATAACTAAGTTTTGAGAATCATCTAGTCTAAGGCTTAAAAAAATTGATACGAGATTCAAATTATATTATATCAATTTATTTAGTATTTCAATTGGTAAATTTTCATAAACAAATCAATGTGGGATGAGAAGATTTAGATAAATAGGAATTAATAAATACTGATTTTTTTTTTAGAAATGGGATAGATAAAAATGCAAAAATATGGTGATGCCACATAGGAGTATTTCATTTTTTAATTATATATATATATATGTGATGATATTAATATTATTATCGTCCCGAACCCATATATATACATACATATATATATATATGTGTGTGTGTGTGTGTATAATACCAATTAATTTCTTGAATTTATTTAAATTTATAAAATATGTATATAAATAAATAAAATATAAATCAATAATTGGTTAATAATCTCGATAAAATTTTACACGAATAATCATCTCGTTAGTTACTCCAAAATATCTCCATCCTTAAAAACTTCTGGATTTAATGCAGTATGCAATATACTCCCTCCGTCCCATGAAGCAAGACCAAGTTCTTTTCGGCACGGAAATTAAGAAATTGGTATTTTGTGTGTTAAGTGTGGTAGGTGAAAAGGTGAATAAATAGTAAATTTTTTGCTACTTTTAGAAACTGGTCTTGCTTCGTGGGACATACCAAAAAGGAAACTTGATCTTGCTTTATGGAACGGAGGGAATATATTGTAATTTTTTCTTTTCATTATATCAATTTTTATTATTGTAATTTTTTTATTTTTTCAATATACATTTCAAATATATTAAGTAAATTATTTTTTAATTATATTTATAAATATGATAATTGAGTTGATATCAATTTTATATAAATATAAACGTTTAAAGTTTCTCGTGCATTGCACACCTAAATGCTAGTAATACTTTAAACCTCATATTATTTTTACACTATCAATTATATCCTTAACTATAGATTTTTTTTACAAACCTTGAATTATTAATTTCGTATCAATTGCACCACTCATCTATTTTTTTTTTGCTATGAAAATTTGACGTGGCTCACCGGATGCTATGATTATTCAAAATCAATCCTTTTTTAACATGCTTTATACTCCATAAAACAACATCATTATTTATTATTAATTTTGAAGAATATATGGATAAAAATGATTAAAATAAGGACATAAGAAAAATAAAAATAGAGAATAGAGAAAATCGTATAATCATCCATGACAATTTCTAAAATCTGAAAAATATTTTTTTCTATTTATTTGCTCAAATATAATATATATATATATATATATATATATATATATATAGGGTGTGGTTCTAGAGAGAACTACATTATTTGTGAGAACGGGAGAACCATCAAATCTAATGCATCCACTGTAAAAATTAATGCATTCGCTGTTAAAATTAATGTTAATATATATATATATATATATATATATATATATATTTGCTCAAATATTTAGCATATGGAGAAATGAAATTCTACATTTCTTCAAGTTACGCCAACTTGATAATTTTATGAAATTAAATATTCTATAATCCATATCTATACTATATTAAAAAGACAGTTTCCAATTTGAAATCAATTTCAACTTAATTTCAAAATTAAGTTGCAATTTTGTAGTTATAATAAAATTGAAGGTTTATGTTTAAACTATATTTTTCTTTTTATTTTCCATTTCTTTAACTTCTTATTTGTTGTTTTATTTCTTTCCAAAATTATGAAATTCGATTAATTATAAAATATTTAATATACCTATCAAATTAAAGATCACGATAAGAGCTTTAATTTGATATATTTTATGTAAATATTTGATTTAAAATGTACAAATTAAATTTGTTTATTATAATTTTATAAATTTCTCTCTCCTCTCTCATCATTTTCATAAAATAAATTTTAAATTCTTTTTTATTAGTATTTTTTTTTTATTTTTTTAACTTTTTTTTGCTTTTAATAATATCAAATTTTATAATTGTAAATTCTTTTTTATTTTTTATTTTTTTAATATTTAATTCAAATATATTTAGTTAAAATTAATTTTTATTATATTTATGAGTATGATAATTGAATTAGTATTAACTTTTATATATAAAAAAATAAAAGATATTTTCCAGTGCGTTGCATGGGATGCAAATGCTAGTTATATTAAAAAGACAATTCTCAATTTGAAATCAATTTCAAAATTGAATGGCAATTTTGAAGTTATAATAAAATTGAAAGTTACTTTGTAAACTAGTATATTTTTTCTTTAACTTCTTATTTTTTATTTTATGTCTTTTCAAAATTGTGAAATTCGATTGGTTATAAAATATTTAATATGGATGTCAAATTAAAGATCACGATAAGAGCTTTAATTTGATATATTTTATGTAAATATCTGATTTAAAATGTAAAAGTTATATTTGTTTAAATACTAATTTTTTTTTAAAAAAATCTCACTCCTCTCTCATCTTTTTGAATAAATTTATTTTTTAATTATTTTTTTATTAAATTTTAGTTTTTCTTGTCTTTTTTTACATTTCATAATATCAAAATTTATAATTGTGAGTTCTTCTTTATTTTTTTATTCAATCAATATTTAATTGAAATATATTCAGTTAAAATTAAATGTTGGGAATTTAATGGAATATCCAAAACCTTGTCAACATATATATAAAAGCTCAACCTGAGCCAATTTGTGCATTTTGGCGGGAAAAAGAACAACCCATTTATCCAATGTGTAATCCAAATTTGTCTAATGTATAATGTAAAAGTGAAATCTGATTTCCAAAATCAATTCAAGACTTGGACCCCAAGCTTGACATCCAACAATCTTTTGGGTAAAAATAAAATTAATCTTCACATATAACAAACCACCGGATAAACAAAAAAATTGATGGTTAATACAAAATACTGATTTGGAGTTTGGCTTCCAGAATCAAATTCTATACTTACCCTCCAAGTTTCGGCCCCTATAAGTATGACTTCTTCACTCCCACATTTCACATTAGTTGTTGGGCTGCAGAGACGTCATTGGCTTCTACAGAGTCGCTGGCAGATGGGCCGAGGCCGGAGTAAGCAAGACGACGACAAATAGAGTCGCTGGCAGATGAGCCGAGGCCGGAGGAAGCAAGACGACGACAAACAAATGATGGGCTTCGCAGTGACACACTGAGGCGGGGCGCAGGCTGCTGCAGAGATCTTGAGGTGAAGTGAGGCGTATGTTCTGCCTCTATATCATTGCGATCTTCTTTATCACCAAAGTTTTGTGGGATGGCATGGTTGAACTCCCAACGGCTGTTGCGAGCTCAGTATCCTCCTTCATTGTAGATTTCCTGATTTTTTTTGTCTCTAGACTTGAATCTGTAAGGGTGATGAATAAGACTTATGCAGAATTAATATAATGAAATTAATAGTTATAATGAAATACTCCATAGATCTAGAGCTTACCTGAGTCAGTGGAGGCGGTGGTGCGACGGAGACGACGGCGGAGAGACGAATTCCAGAGGGGAAGAAGGGAGGTAGAAACCCTAGGAATTAGATTTTATGATTTGGGGATTTAGATATAGGGAAGAAATGGAAGGGAAGGAAGGGGGGAAGAGAAGGGGCCGGCCTCGCCGCGCCGGAGGCGGCGAGAACCAGCGACGACCGCCGGAGAAGAAGGGAGAGAGAGAGAGGCGATAGGGAGGAGCGATAGAGAGAGAGAACAGAGAGAGAAAGAAAGAGTATGCGTGTGAGAGGAAGGGAAAGAATTATTAATCTGATTTTTATTTTGGTGTTATAAAATCTGAATTATTAATTTATTAAATCTGAATTATTAATTGGGCTTGAACTATATTTGGATCAGCTAATTCTGATGGACCTGATAGTTTATTTAATGGGCTTAATTTGAATTAAATTAATGTTGGGCTTTAAGTTAATTAACCTAATAATTAGATTGATTTTCACATATTATATATATGTATATATTATAGGCAGTATGGTTTATGATACTCTTATGTTAGAAAACATTTTTATTAATATTTATATTATATAATCGATATTAATTCAAATGTCATATGAAATTTAATAATTTAATCAATGCATTATTTTATTTAGAGTATATAAATAAAATAACAAAGTTTATATAAATACATATATATATATGTATGTGTGTGTGTGTGAAAATAAATAACAAGTTTATTTATTTTAATAAATAAATTAACTTGATTTCTCTTAGGATGTGTTTGCTTTTTATCCTCTAAATGAAGGGATAATATAATGAGGTATAAATTTATCACTTAAAGTGGGGACTACATTTATTATATCTTATTTGGTTTGAAGGATAATATATTTATCCACTTCTTATAAGGTGGTATAAAATTATATCACCCTCTTTTAGGTATAAAACTATCCATTTCCCAAGGGATAAGGTGCTGTCCAAAAAATCATACAACCTGCCAGAATTTTTTTATACATCAAAGTAAACGAAGTATAAGGTGGTAAATGTAGCTTATCCCACCCTTATACCTCAAAGCAAACACACCCTTAAGCTGTAATGTTATGTTGGATAGGAATCATAAATTTCATTTTTTATTTTGCATAAATATAATCGTCTAATTCGTTATATTTCATATTTAACTTTTTATGTAATAAATAATATATTTTTTATTCCATAGGTTCTGATTATTGATTATTTCATAGGTTGGATTTGTTTTAGGTTCCACATTGATTATTGCATTGGCTAGATTCATTTTATGTTCATATATATATCAATGACTATTAAGTATTGATATTTGAAACTTTAAAATTTTAGATTCTTGATAATGTTTTTTATATGATACTCTAAAGTTTTGATTTGTATAAGATATTTTATTGTTTGTTATACATATATTTTGCTTTATTTAATATTATATTCCTTCTTATATTTGTAGTTATTTTGCATGTATTTGTGTAATTTGGTACCCGTGCGTATGCACGGGTAAAATCCTAGTTTTGATGATACCAAAATCCATAGGCTTTGTTTGTAATAGACTAGAAACTGTTCGAACTCAAGTGTTAGAGTTCTTTTCTAGTTTAGTTGCTTTTCTGAACACTGAAGACTGAATAACGAAGGACTGAAGACTTGTAGTAGCCCGCTATTTTATTTTATAATTAAGAGCAATAAATGCAATATTTATTTTTGCATCTTTCAGTTGATTTAATCCAGTGATTAATATTCAGTTAATTCAACTCAGAGTTCTGAATTAGATGCCATTACCTGAGATGGCCACGATTGAATTATTGAGTAGTCAATGATTTATTTCAGAATGATAATTGACTTAGCGAAGTCGAGTTATTATTTTATTTGTAATCGAAATATTATTTCTATCTATTACTTTACTCAGTCGTGGATTTAATCCCGACTAATAGAGCGAGTTAAATTAGATATTTAATTCGCAGAGGCTTTATAAAGATTAGTAGAATCCAAAAAAAATTAGATTTTCAGATCCTCAATTGATACAAAAACTACTATGGGATTCTATTTGTCACCTCAAGACTTTCAAACACTTACAATCATAGTCCTCTTTCCTACTCTATTGCATACTACACGCATGCTCTCCAACAAATACCATCAACAATCATTTCTACACTACTATTCACTATCTAGTGCAAAAAGAAAAAAAAGAAAAGAGTGCTACTTTATCAAAAGAAGGAAAAGAGAGAGTAGGAAGAGGAAACGTGTGTTCAAAAAGGGCTGCTACAACAGCAATATTTCCCCTCTGCAGCCTTAATTCACGCAAGGTCAAAAAGGGCTGCTACAACAGCAACATTTCCCCTCTGCAGCCTTAATTCACGCAAGGTCCATCAGCCACCCTATGCCTTACCCATCATTTCAAATCTCTAAGGGCAGCCACCATACGCCTCCACCCATCTATATCAGCCAACAATCCTTTGTTTCTTCCTTAGACACCAGAAATTTGAGGGAAAGAGATAGAGCTTGCAAAGCTTCTACCGGAACTTCGAAGAGTTCTTTTCCTGCTGAAATCAACAACAGTCTCAAACACATAACATTTTGCAAGGTATTTACTAAAGCTCAGCTCGTTCGAATCCCATTTGCATTTCATCCAACAAGAATGATTTAAGTAGAAATACAAAATGTATAGATGAGTATATGTTATGGACTTAGCAAAGTCACAAGCACATAAATCAGTTTATATGTATTTACTTTTCTCACATGAGACAATGATGAGAGTTCTTATGACAATAGCAAATCCAGGATGCCTAGCTTCAATCTATTGCATAATCGATAAATAGGAACCAAGAGAATCACAGTTAACCGAACTAGAAAGAAAGAACCATAGCTTTACCATCTCACAGATGATAAACCATGTACATAAGATACCTCAGACAATTCATACGCAGTAGTTGTAAAGTGAGAGTAGGGAACTTAGCTTTTGAGAGGGAATGGGCAACTGCCCTGCTCAGTGAATCGAGGGCACGACGGCAGAGCTTTCACCGGCGTCGGAGGGGCGCACGTACAGACCTCAGCGGTTCTGCTCGCCGGTTACTCAGTGACGGCGGCGGATTCAGATTCACCGAGGGAGATGCGACAGTAGGGCCGTTGCGGCCGCTGGATGAAAATCAGAGGGAGGCTCAACGACGGCCTCGGCGGAAATTGGGCACAGCGGCGGGCACTCGCGGATCTCCAGAAATGCCGCGGCGGCGGCGAGTTTGCTTCGCCGGAGAAGAAGTTGTAGCAGTGGCGGAAATCTTGATCCTAGAAACTAGGGCTCGATTTGATTCATTTGAGAAATTAAGAGGGAGACGGGCTGAGACTAGCCGAGAATTAGAGAGAGAGGCGGTCGGCGGCGACCCCTTGCCGGAAACGAAAATGAACCGTGTATGGTGTGGGTGCTGGCAGCGAAATTGAGAGGGAGTGAGAGGCTACCGATTTTGAGAGAATTGGGAGAGAAAGAGCGTGAACCGTGATGGAAGAGGGAAGGAATTGGGCTGAAACTTTGGGCCAACTTGTGGGCTAAAATTTAATGGAGATGGGCCAAGTTTTCTGGTCTAGTCCTAATTATAAAGTGGACTGATTTCTTTTATGAGGGAAGCCCAGGTGGGGTATTTAGATGTGAGCATTTCTTTTAATTCAACAAATGGGTTGCCTTCATGCTTTAAATTATTTATCGAGCCCAAGTAGAGATGGATTCTAAATTTATTAATCGATTAATTATACTCAGTTATTTCTAATTATAAATTTTGTCACACCCCAATTCTTGAAACAATAACTATAATTGGGGTACGACTAATCATCTAAATGAACAAGGGAAAATCCTTGTGAAATCCGAATAAAAGGGATAACAATCGGGCTTAGCCCCTTTGGATGAAGAAAGACAGGTATTCAAGTGATACGAATCAATCAACAAACATAACAACTTCAGGATCACAAGTTTAGTGTCATGCTTCAGATAACCAACATTCACTGATTGAAATACTTTGAGAGTCAATAGTTTAGGCTCAACAAAAGATATTGTTTAGAATCACAACATGATAGGTCTTAAGTTAAGAAACAAAAGACAGATACTGGCTAGTTCTGCAGCGAAAATCAAAATAAGGAGTTGAACTCTAGCCTCAGCTCTGCCCCGTCATCACCAGCCATTAACCTGAAAACATTTGAAAGTAATTTTGGGCTAAGTACTAATGTACTTAGTGGGCTGCAACTTTTAAAGCATTTCATAATCTGAAGAACAGTTTATCCAATCTTACTGACATGACATAGAAGGTTTTAAAGAGAAATAACTTCTATGCATGTTAAAACATTTTCATATATATATACTTAATTATTTTGCGCGCGTTTGCACACTCCATTATGTTACTCGCTGTGATCCCGGACCTCTAGCCACCGACGGATCTCTGTCTCCCGCTGACTTGAACTGAGGGCGTAACCCAGCCAAGTATAATAAACCTCGGAAATTAATCCAGACAGGCCTATCATTTCTATGCTCCGGAACACATCCCGTCGAGCACCCTTATAACGCCTCTGGTTAGTGCCCGATGGAGATCAACCCACCGAGTCAGCTAACAAGTGTACACAATTCTCAAACAACGTGTTAGGTCATAAGAGAACCTCAATTGATTAACTGTACGAGCCTTAAACATGGTAGAGTGCACAAAAATATTTTATTGGATAAACAGTTTATATTACACGAATATTTAAGCTCAATAGCTAAATCATACATTTGAAAAATAAGCCCACCTGTATAGGCAAAGCCTGTCGTTTAATCTTATCTCTGAATTGGAAAAGCAGTGCTAATCCTCCTGATGCTCAAAGCCTACAAGAAATCTATTCTCAATAGGTCTCCTTGAATTCTAATCTTAAGTCATAGTGAAGTGCTTAATATTCTATAATTCACTTAGCCAGGTTTTCAAAATTTAATGAATAAATAATTGAAAACATTTCTCTTGAGTTAAGAACACCAACAATATTCTTACTCATATTTTTTTTTTAATAATTGGAATTATAAATAAAACCAATTAAATCATAAATATTCTTATTGCAAAATATAATGCAAATCTTGTCATGCTTAGCATATAATAAGTAATTTACTTAAAATATGCACATAATAATAATTTAATATTATTATAAAAATTTAAAATAATTAATCAAACTTAAAAAGTTTAATTAATTAAAATAATATAGTCCATTTTAAATAAAGAAGCTGCACAGCCCAATTGAATAAATTAATAAAGGCCCAGCAGATTTAAAAATTAAAAGCCCAACTGAAACAAAAATAAATAAAATCTCAGCCCAAAAACTCATAAAAATCGGCCCATGACTCGAGCCCACTCTAATTAAAATCGGCTCAACCTCAAAATTTAAAACAAAGGCCCAACCTCAAGCCCAAACTCTCAAACTAAGCCCTAAACTACACTCAAGCCCACTCTAACCAAGCCCAACTCTCACCAAGCCCAAAGCCCAACCCTACACTCTCTTATCTCCCTCAAATCGCACAACACTCATACACACAAGCAGCTGCGCAGCAGCACTCTTCTCTCCCTCTCTCGGCTCCCTCAAATTTCCGCCGCCACGGCTCCTCCTCCGGCGACTGGCCGCCGCCCGCCGAATCACCACATCATCTTCCTCTCTCCTTTACTTTGGTTCCGCCAGACCCCCTTCTCCCATCTCCCTCATCGCACCAACACAAACTCACGCACCCAGCCCTCTCTCCTTCACGCAGCAGGCGCAACCGCCGCGGAGCTCCGCCGCCTCCGACGTCCTCGCAGCAGATCCGCCGTCGCCTCCTTCTGAAAATCCAGCGGACGACGGCAGCGGCTTCACGCCACCACCACCAGCGTCCTAACCCCCAACTCTCTCTTTCCCCCTTGGCAACGACGAGCGCCGCCGCCTCCCTCGGTCTCTCTCTCGGCGACAGCAGCAGCAACAGCTCGTCACTGCGCCGTCGACGCACAGCCAACCTCTTCCCACCCCTGACTCGACTCAGCAAGAAACACAACACTCACTCAACAAGCTAGAAGCAAGAACTGAGACATGGAGAAACCAAGCTTCAAAAAGTCGTCCTCCTCTACTTCTTCTTTTATAAATCATGCTCTGATGTATGAATATATATATATATATATATATATATATATATACAGATTGTATGCTTATGATTATGAATGTCATTTTAATGAAATGCTTGAAATGCGTTGCTGGGTATATATCAAATTGTATATAGCTTTGAACAAGCTTGCAGCTTGAAGTTCGATTTATGAGCAGAGGTAAAAGAAATCAAATGGCTACCTTGTGAGAAATTTCAGTGAGTGTTGATCCTGTTTGTTTGCTGGAAAAGAAGGTTCATAGATATGAATACCATTTAAATGAAGGCTCTTATTCATAGGGAAGAATGTAAAGAAACTGATTTAGAAATCTTACTTGTGTGTTGGATTCTGTCGAAATGATCTTGGTGAGCAAATGAAAATTTTCAGAATGAGTGAAGTGATAGGGATGTCCGTGTGGTATAGCTGAACTTCTGTGGGTGTAGCTCTGCACTTAGTTCCTTGGTATGTAGGAGAAATGGTGAGTGGAAGGGAATGGGTATTATGGCTAAAGTTTATTTTGGTGGGGGGCAAAGTATCGTGTGAAGTGTGAGTGGGGAGAGTGGAAAGTGTGAGTGGGTAGTGATGTTAACGTTGGTGGTGGAAATAGTGAATTGGTGAGTAGTGTAGCACCATTGATGAGTAGTGGATTGAGGATGAGATATGGGAGGATTTTATTAGTCTGCATAAATACATGTATGCTATAAATAATCATGATATAAGGTGGCTATTAGGAACATAGATAAAATATCGGGACTGTAATAAATACTTCAGGGTTCGTTAAATAAATAGCTCGTGAAAATACTTAAATACTAAATTAAATAAATATGCAATGCATATAAATTCAATAACTAAATTTACAAATGTTTTTGTAAATCATTTTTGTTGGAATTAAAAATAAATTCATTTTCTTTATATCCGGCGTGAATCATCTTACTTCTAAATTCGAAAAAAAAATATTCTAAACTTAGCAAAAAGGAACGGGGTATTACATTCCTCCCTCCTTAAAAAAATTTCGTCCCCGAAATTACATACCTTGATAATCTAGCTGGGGATACTTGACTTTCATTGAATCTTCAAGTTCCCATGTGGCCTCTTCCATCCCGTGATGGTTCCACTTCACTTTAACAAGAACGATGTTCTTGTTACGTAAAACTTGAACCTTGCGATCAAGTATCTGGACTGGTTTCTCTTCATAACTTAAGTCCTGGGCTAGGACCACTTCATCATGCTTAATCACATGTTTTGGATCAAACACATACTTTCTTAACTGAGAGACATGAAACACATTGTGTACGTCTCCAATACTGGGTGGCAATGCTAACCTATAGGCTACAGGGCCTATCTTATCTAGGATCTCAAAAGGTCCTATAAAACGGGGTCGTAACTTGCCCCTCTTTCCGAAACGTATAACTCCCTTTGAGGGAGAAACTTTGAGGAAAACTCGATCCCCAACATTGATTTCTAACTTCGATCGGCGTTTATCGGCGTAAGACTTTTGTCTATCTTGAGCTTCTTTGATTCTTTGCTTGATGTGGTCGACCTTCTCAACCATCTGTTGGACCAGTTCAGGACCTAACAATTTTCTCTCGCCCACTTCATCCCAGTAAAGTGGCGATCGACATTTTCGGCCATACAAAGCCTCATATGGAGCCATTCCAATTGTTGCTTGATAACTGTTGTTATAAGCAAATTCTACAAGAGGTAACAAATCCTCCCAACTTCCACCTTTGTCTGCGACAATCGTTCGCAACATATCTTCTAGAATCTGAATCGTTCTTTCTGACTGCCCATCAGTCTGAGGATGGTACGCTGTGCTGAAATTCAGCTGAGTGCCCATTGCTTCTTGTAAACTTTTCCAGAAACGCGATGTGAATCTGGTGTCACGATCTGACGTGATAGATACAGGTACACCGTGAAGGCGTACTATCTCTTTGACATATAACTTTGCAAGTTTCTCCAATCCAAAAGTCATTTGAATTGGCAGAAAGTGCGCTGACTTTGATAATCGATCTACTATGACCCAAATAGCAGTGTTTCCACGTGCTGACCTCGGTAAGCTCACTACGAAGTCCATGTTGATGTGCTCCCACTTCCACTCGGGGATAGGTAGTGGTTGCAGCATTCCATACGGCCTCTGATGCACGGCCTTAACTTGTTGACAAACGAGACATCGCTCTACAAACAACGCTACATCTCTTTTCATTCCTTTCCACCAGAAAATTTTCTTCAAATCCTGGTACATCTTTGTGCTGCCTGGATGTGCAGTGTAAGGAGTATCATGAGCCTCGCTCATAATCTCATTCTTTAATTCTTCTTTGTGTGGCACACACAATCTTTCACCAACCATAAGTGCATTATCCTTTGCTTCAGTGAATCCTTTCGTTTCATTCGTTCTTGCAGCTAGACGCATCTTCTCCAAGAACCAATCTTCTCTTTGTGCTTGCACAATTCTTTCCCTCAAATCAGGTTTAGCTATCAATGCAGCAACACAACCCGATACTGTGTCTGGAGGATGAACAATTTCCAAACTGAGTGAGGCGAAGTCACGGATCAGTTCCTTCTGCTGGGTGATGAAATACCCTAGCTTAGCCTTCGTCTTTCGACTCAGTGCGTCAGCTACTACATTCGCTTTTCCTGGATGATAACTGATGGTGCAATCATAATCCTTTACTAATTCGAGCCATCTTCGTTGTCTCATGTTCAAATCCTTTTGCTCGAAGAAGTATTTCAAACTCTTATGATCTGTAAAGATCTCACACTTAACTCCATAGAGGTAGTGTCTCCAAATCTTCAGCGCGTGCACGACGGCTGCTAGTTCTAAATCATGAGTCAGGTACTTCAGCTCATGGGGCTTCAATTGACGAGACGCATATGCTATCACTTTCTGATTTTGCATCAACACGCAACCCAATCCTAGTTTTGAGGCATCGGTGTACACCATGAATTCTTCATTCTCTTCTGGTATTGCTAACACTGGTGCAGTAGTCAGCCTAGTCTTGAGCTCTTTAAAACTTTGTTCGCACGCTTCAGACCAAACGTATTTAGTCCCCTTTTTCAAAAGCTGAGTCATTGGCCTAGCAAATTTCGAGAATCCTTCGATGAATCTTCTGTAGTAACCTGCTAGACCGAGGAAACTTCTGATCTCATTGACATTTGATGGCGCCTTCCACTCCTTGACTGCTTCGACCTTGGCGGGATCCACTTTGATTCCTTCAGTCGACACTATGTGACCGAGAAACATCACTTCTCTCAACCAAAACTCGCACTTGCTGAATTTGGCAAACAGTCTCTCATTACGCAGGGTTTCGAGTACGATGCGCAAGTGTTCCTCGTGTTGTTCTTCAGTCTTAGAGTATATGAGGATGTCGTCAATAAACACTAGGACAAAACTATCGAGGTATTGATGGAACACTCGGTTCATCAAATCCATGAAAACTGCTGGGGCATTCGTTAATCCAAAGGGCATCACTGTGAATTCGTAATGTCCGTAACGTGTTCGAAACGCTGTCTTTGGGATGTCTTCTCTTTTCATCTTGAGTTGATGGTAACCAGATCTTAGATCAATCTTGGAAAACACACCGGCTCCTTTCAACTGATCAAACAGGTCGTCTATCCTTGGAAGAGGATATCTATTCTTTATCGTGAGCTTGTTCAATTCTCTATAGTCGATACACATCCTTAGTGAACCATCTTTCTTCTTGACGAACAAGACCGGTGCTCCCCACGGTGATACGCTAGGTTGTATGAAACCTAGATCCAACAGTTCTTGTAGTTGCACTTTCAATTCTTGTAACTCTGGCGGGGCCATTCTGTATGGTGCCTTTGACACTGGTGCTGCCCCGGGTTCTAGATCAATCGTGAATTCTAGTTGTCTGTTCGGTGGCATACCGGGCAATTCTTCGGGAAAAACATCTTTGAATTCTCGCACCACTGGAACTTCTTCGATCGTTTTCTTTACTTCATGTTCTCCTGTCAAACTGACCAGAAAAGCCTGACATTCTCCCGTTCTCATTATCTTTGTGGCCTTCATCGCCGAAATCACTGGTACTCTTCCTCCCATTCTTATGCCATGAAAACTTGCCTTCTCCTTTCCAGCGGATTGGAAAGAGATCTTTCTCTCGCTACACAGTATCGTGGCACCGACTTGAGTAAGCCAGTTCATCCCTAGGATTATGTCAAACTCTATCATAGTGATGACATACAAATTTGCCTTAAATGTTTCAGCACCTATGTTCAGCTCTAAGTTCGAGATAATGTCCTTAGCAGCCAATCTTCCACCACCAGGGGTGCTAACTTCTAAAGTTGTCTCAGCCAATTGTGGAGTCAATTCTAATCTCTTACAAGCAGCATGTGAAATGAAAGAGTGGGACGCTCCAGTATCAAACAAAGCTATAATCGGCACGTCAAAAACATTAATCATACCTGCCAAGTTTCCTTGGTTTCCCGCTGCTTGTTTTTTGTTAAGGGCATAGGCCCTAGCATTCTGTGGCTGTCCCCGTTGTCCTCCAGGACCCTGATTTTGTCGCTGTTGATTTCTGGGGTTTTGCTGTTGAGGTGCTCCTCCGTTCTTCTTCGGACATACTGAAGCATAGTGCCCAGTTTCCCCACATCTATATAGGGGTGAGCAAAACCGAACCGGATCCAAATAACCGAACCGAACCATTGGTATTTGGTCGGTTTGGTTCGGTTTTGAATTATTTTGGTTTTGGATCGGTTCTAATTTTAGAAAAACCGAAATTGTTTTGGTCGGATCGGTTTTATGTTTAAAAAATTTGGATGAAACCGAACCGATCGAAGTTTTTTAATTTAATAAGTTATAATATATATATATATATATATATGTGTGTGTGTGTGTGTGTGTGTGTGTATGTATATGTATATGTATATGTATATGTAGGGGAGAGCTACTGTAAAAATACTTTTTAAAATATAAATATAAACGTTTTTTAATGTACGAATTTTATCCAACAGGGTTACGAATTCATCCAACATGTTTATGAATTGTGAAAAATAAATTTTTGCTACCTTTGAGATTCGAACCCAGGACCACGAATTCATCCAAAAGAGTTACGAATCAACCGTAGATCTTGATGATCTAAGGGCTGAAAATCATTTATATTTTATACACTTAAGAGTGTTTTTATTCTAGCACTCCCCTGTATATGTATATGTATATGTATATGTATATGTATATGTATATATATAGTTACAATTTTATCATAATTGAAATTGGTCAATGGATAGGTAAATTTTATATTTATGGTTAATATTTGAGTTAAGGTTGGTTTAACTTATTTTGTTACAAAATTCTCATTGACAGAAAATACGTTTCTAAAATTAAAAATTTAAATATTATATCAAAGTTTGGATAAACCGAAAACCAAACCGAAACCGAAGTTTAAGTATGGTTTGGATTGGATCGGTTGAAGGAAAATTTTGGTTCGGATCGGTTGACATTTTTTAAAAGTTTGGATGATTTGGTTTTAGGAGTTCGGATCGGTTTTCAACCGAACCGACCGATTGCTCACCCCTACATCTATAGCAGATATTCATTCCTTTCAGACATTCCCCTGAATGAGGTCGCTGACACTTTGGGCAGAGTGGTCGTCCCATTGCTTGCGGCTGTTGGTTCTGACGCTGATTCTGATTTTGGTTAGCAACCCATGGTTTCTTCCCATTTCCATTTCCAGGGTTTCCTCCAGTTCCTTCGTTCCACTTTCTTTTTCCTTTACCACCATCTTGAGGTGGTACAAATCCAGACTGTCCCGGAGCTTTCCCTTTTTCCTTTGGTAGCAATGACTCAATGGTAAGAGCCCTGCTCAAAGTTTGTGCGTAGGTGAGACCTCCCTGGCTTGCTAGGGAGATTGATATCTCGTGGCGCAGTCCATTCCTGAATTTTTCTGCACGCTTCTCATCAGTGTCCACCAGCGTCGGAGCATATCTTGATAGCTGATTGAAGGCTCTATCGTACTCAGTAACTGTCCCAGCCCTCTGCTTCAGATTCCAGAACTCATTCTGCTTCTTCTGTCTATAGCATCCCGGTATGTATTTCTCATACAATTCAGTCTTAAAATCTTCCCATGTGAAATTTTCCCACTGTTCCTCAGTCATTGTGCGCCTCACCGATTCCCACCAGAAGTCGGCTTCGTCTACCAGTTGATAGGTTGCACAAGTTACTTTGTCTTCGTCATCGCAACGGATGTAGTTAAAGATACGCTCTATGGCCCTAACCCACTTTTCGGCGTCTGTTGGATCGCCCAGCCCGTCAAATGTTGGAGGTTTTTCCTTGCGAAACTTCTCTTCAGCAGTACGATTTGGTGCTACTTGTTGGATTGGCTCTTCAGGGATGAATCCCCTGCCGCGTCCACGACCACGACCACGTCCTCGTCCCCTACCGCGTCTTCTTGGTGCGTCTTCCATTCTGATTTACGAACGAAAATAACACAAAAGTGAGACTTATTCTGCATGCATGCATACATATATACATACATAGATATACTTAAGGTATATTACTTCTATAGTGTAACCCTATGAAAGGCTAACTCTATGGGGAAACTGATCTATCTGGGTGGAATACTCAAGTGAATCCTTAATCTTATCTCATTGCTTCTACGTTATAACATATCTATGTTAAACGTTTCTATCTTACCAGTCCTTACTTAAATCGATCAAGCGGAGCTATCACGACTAACATTCCCAAGACATTCTTGGGTGGTACTCAAACAGTTGTAAGAGTTCTTATTATTCTGATCGTATAGGCAGTGAACCTAAAACAATAACATAACTTTCTTATTCGTTCATTCTCTTTGAAACCTGAAACATGTGGACATTTAATGTCACATGAAACTTTTCTATTGCCGGAAAGATTCAAAGAATCTAACTCGACCATACATCTGGTATTCGTGAAAAGCTCGATAGTCCTAAACACGACTTTACTTCATTTTATCGTTAAGGGCTCGGGTTGTCCCAAACACGATACTGACTCATCTTATCGTTAAGGGCTCGGGTTGTCCCAAACACGATACTGACTTATCTTATCGTTAAGGGCTCGGGTTGTCCCAAACACGATACTTAGCTGGTTATATGAGTCGGAGACTCAAAATAACAATATGAAAGCGATTAGCAATTCATAACTTATAGCATATGGAAAGCGGTAAGCAATTCACATAGCATCATTTACTAAAGCGCGCACTTCTTGAAAACTCTAAAACATTTAATAACCTTGAAACTTTTAAATCGTACCTTTTTCTTGCGGCAGTGTGACGGCGAGCTGAGGTTCAACAACTTTCTTAGAAGTCTAGAGGTACTATTCTAGACTCGACATTTAAAAACTTATGGTTATCAGAAACATGAAAGAAAACTCATGGCTCTGATACCATTCTGTCACACCCCAATTCTTGAAACAATAACTATAATTGGGGTACGACTAATCATCTAAATGAACAAGGGAAAATCCTTGTGAAATCCGAATAAAAGGGATAACAATCGGGCTTAGCCCCTTTGGATGAAGAAAGACAGGTATTCAAGTGATACGAATCAATCAACAAACATAACAACTTCAGGATCACAAGTTTAGTGTCATGCTTCAGATAACCAACATTCACTGATTGAAATACTTTGAGAGTCAATAGTTTAGGCTCAACAAAAGATATTGTTTAGAATCACAACATGATAGGTCTTAAGTTAAGAAACAAAAGACAGATACTGGCTAGTTCTGCAGCGAAAATCAAAATAAGGAGTTGAACTCTAGCCTCAGCTCTGCCCCGTCATCACCAGCCATTAACCTGAAAACATTTGAAAGTAATTTTGGGCTAAGTACTAATGTACTTAGTGGGCTGCAACTTTTAAAGCATTTCATAATCTGAAGAACAGTTTATCCAATCTTACTGACATGACATAGAAGGTTTTAAAGAGAAATAACTTCTATGCATGTTAAAACATTTTCATATATATATACTTAATTATTTTGCGCGCGTTTGCACACTCCATTCTGTTACTCGCTGTGATCCCGGACCTCTAGCCACCGACGGATCTCTGTCTCCCGCTGACTTGAACTGAGGGCGTAACCCAGCCAAGTATAATAAACCTCGGAAATTAATCCAGACAGGCCTATCATTTCTATGCTCCGGAACACATCCCGTCGAGCACCCTTATAACGCCTCTGGTTAGTGCCCGATGGAGATCAACCCACCGAGTCAGCTAACAAGTGTACACAATTCTTAAACAACGTGTTAGGTCATAAGAGAACCTCAATTGATTAACTGTACGAGCCTTAAACATGGTAGAGTGCACAAAAATATTTTATTGGATAAACAGTTTATAT
Organism: Salvia miltiorrhiza; assembly: GCF_028751815.1. Lineage (NCBI taxonomy): Eukaryota > Viridiplantae > Streptophyta > Magnoliopsida > Lamiales > Lamiaceae > Salvia > Salvia miltiorrhiza. The sequence continues at coordinate 36,269,955 of NC_080388.1, forward strand.
TACACGAATATTTAAGCTCAATAGCTAAATCATACATTTGAAAAATAAGCCCACCTGTATAGGCAAAGCCTGTCGTTTAATCTTATCTCTGAATTGGAAAAGCAGTGCTAATCCTCCTGATGCTCAAAGCCTACAAGAAATCTATTCTCAATAGGTCTCCTTGAATTCTAATCTTAAGTCATAGTGAAGTGCTTAATATTCTATAATTCACTTAGCCGGGTTTTCAAAATTTAATGAATAAATAATTGAAAACATTTCTCTTGAGTTAAGAACACCAACAATATTCTTACTCATATTTTTTTTTTAATAATTGGAATTATAAATAAAACCAATTAAATCATAAATATTCTTATTGCAAAATATAATGCAAATCTTGTCATGCTTAGCATATAATAAGTAATTTACTTAAAATATGCACATAATAATAATTTAATATTATTATAAAAATTTAAAATAATTAATCAAACTTAAAAAGTTTAATTAATTAAAATAATATAGTCCATTTTAAATAAAGAAGCTGCACAGCCCAATTGAATAAATTAATAAAGGCCCAGCAGATTTAAAAATTAAAAGCCCAACTGAAACAAAAATAAATAAAATCTCAGCCCAAAAACTCATAAAAATCGGCCCATGACTCGAGCCCACTCTAATTAAAATCGGCTCAACCTCAAAATTTAAAACAAAGGCCCAACCTCAAGCCCAAACTCTCAAACTAAGCCCTAAACTACACTCAAGCCCACTCTAACCAAGCCCAACTCTCACCAAGCCCAAAGCCCAACCCTACACTCTCTTATCTCCCTCAAATCGCACAACACTCATACACACAAGCAGCTGCGCAGCAGCACTCTTCTCTCCCTCTCTCGGCTCCCTCAAATTTCCGCCGCCACGGCTCCTCCTCCGGCGACTGGCCGCCGCCCGCCGAATCACCACATCATCTTCCTTTCTCCTTTACTTTGGTTCCGCCAGACCCCCTTCTCCCATCTCCCTCATCGCACCAACACAAACTCACGCACCCAGCCCTCTCTCCTTCACGCAGCAGGCGCAACCGCCGCGGAGCTCCGCCGCCTCCGGCGTCCTCGCAGCAGATCCGCCGTCGCCTCCTTCTGAAAATCCAGCGGACGACGGCAGCGGCTTCACGCCACCACCACCAGCGTCCTAACCCCCAACTCTCTCTTTCCCCCTTGGCAACGACGAGCGCCGCCGCCTCCCTCGGTCTCTCTCTCGGCGACAGCAGCAGCAACAGCTCGTCACTGCGCCGTCGACGCACAGCCAACCTCTTCCCACCCCTGACTCGACTCAGCAAGAAACACAACACTCACTCAACAAGCTAGAAGCAAGAACTGAGACATGGAGAAACCAAGCTTCAAAAAGTCGTCCTCCTCTACTTCTTCTTTTATAAATCATGCTCTGATGTATGAATATATATATATATATATATATATATACAGATTGTATGCTTATGATTATGAATGTCATTTTAATGAAATGCTTGAAATGCGTTGCTGGGTATATATCAAATTGTATATAGCTTTGAACAAGCTTGCAGCTTGAAGTTCGATTTATGAGCAGAGGTAAAAGAAATCAAATGGCTACCTTGTGAGAAATTTCAGTGAGTGTTGATCCTGTTTGTTTGCTGGAAAAGAAGGTTCATAGATATGAATACCATTTAAATGAAGGCTCTTATTCATAGGGAAGAATGTAAAGAAACTGATTTAGAAATCTTACTTGTGTGTTGGATTCTGTCGAAATGATCTTGGTGAGCAAATGAAAATTTTCAGAATGAGTGAAGTGATAGGGATGTCCGTGTGGTATAGCTGAACTTCTGTGGGTGTAGCTCTGCACTTAGTTCCTTGGTATGTAGGAGAAATGGTGAGTGGAAGGGAATGGGTATTATGGCTAAAGTTTATTTTGGTGGGGGGCAAAGTATCGTGTGAAGTGTGAGTGGGGAGAGTGGAAAGTGTGAGTGGGTAGTGATGTTAACGTTGGTGGTGGAAATAGTGAATTGGTGAGTAGTGTAGCACCATTGATGAGTAGTGGATTGAGGATGAGATATGGGAGGATTTTATTAGTCTGCATAAATACATGTATGCTATAAATAATCATGATATAAGGTGGCTATTAGGAACATAGATAAAATATCGGGACTGTAATAAATACTTCAGGGTTCGTTAAATAAATAGCTCGTGAAAATACTTAAATACTAAATTAAATAAATATGCAATGCATATAAATTCAATAACTAAATTTACAAATGTTTTTGTAAATCATTTTTGTTGGAATTAAAAATAAATTCATTTTCTTTATATCCGGCGTGAATAATCTTACTTCTAAATTCGAAAAAAAAATATTCTAAACTTAGCAAAAAGGAACGGGGTATTACAAATTTAATTTAGAACAAGGGTATTAATTAGTAAGTGAGTTAGAATACTCTAAGATGAGCGGATTAATTATTTATCCACCCTCATGAGACGATCCTTAATTAGTTAATTTTATTTATTTAATCCGACAATCAGGATTTATAATAGAATCTCCCAGATTATTATCTCAGAATAATAATTATCGGAATACGAGTCATGCATAGTTTAATTACGCATTCTCATTAATTGAGGATTTTATTCGAGCAAATATCTTACTTTATATCATCGCAATAAAGGTGAAGCGCGAGAGTAATAATAGCCAGTCAAGGAGCTACTTTACCAAAGCAAAAGTTGCTATCAGGTGGGCATTACTTTCATATATATCAAATGAGTTTAAATGTTACGTTCAAGCAAGTTATTTCATGATAAAATCTTTGAGTTAAAGTTATTTCAAGTATTGTCTTGCCATAAAATGTTTCAATTTTAGTATGATATCTATCTGCTTTGGCTTTGCCAATGATGCAATCGAATTCGGGTCCTGAGCAGTTGATAGCTATCCTGCCAGGGCTAGTGTACACCAGTGACCGTGAGTCATCTAGCGGGTTGGCCGGTCAAGTGACCGTGAGAGGTGGCCACCTCTCCGGCACAAAGTTCCAGATATGATAGATTACAAGAGAACTTAGTCTGCAGACGAACTTTAAGAATCACAAATGAACTTAGTAAGCTTGGGCCTTTTTAGCGAAAAACTCCCTTGCTGTACTGTTTATGATGGCATGACAATTTACAGTTTTGAAGCATGTATTTTTATACTTAGGCATACGTGCCCACTGAGTACTTTTGTACTCAGCCCTGCATATATTTCTAAATGTGCAGGTTGAGTAGCTGCCGATGGTGATGAAGTGACGAGCGGGACTCTTTTGTCTTATTATGTATTAATGAACTCTAGGGATACATGTCTTCATACATGTAATCAGAACCTTATTCCGCTGCGTACTCAGAAGTTTTATGTTATTTTGGCTAAGTCGGAGCTATCCGAACTTGCTAGTTATTTGAGTCTATACGACCAAACCTCCGCTATTTTATAAATATCCCTTTTGTTAAAAATGATGAAATGCGATCCTTCCTTGTTTGATTATCCCCCTTTCTACCCCGTTTCTAATCTTCCCCCATTAGTCACGGTTTCCCCGGCTTAATTATCCTTAATTAGGGCCGGTCGTGATAGAGTGGTATCAGAGCAGTTCATTTGCTCTGAACCCTAGAGTTAACCCATTTTTCTAGTATGATCACTAGTATATATGAGTCAGTCGACTAAAGCTCAACGCTTCATCACATCGTCATGCTCAGCAAGAAAGAAGGTGGTAATGATTTTAAAACATTGAGAAGTTCACGTTCTATATGAATGTATTGATGCTTACATTCAAGTTTTATGCTTTATTGATTGATTAGATATCTCAATAAACTTAGATGCGTTAAGAATGCATGATCACTGTTACGAGAAGAACAATAGAAGCTAGAAACTCAGTTATATTTCACTATAGCCATGGTGAAGAGCTAAGAAAGATGAAGAGAATCCAATAAAAGTAGTGCAAGCGGAGTGCCACGCACGAATCACTGACGCAGGCATTGTTCTTCATTCAGGTTGTTCACGCAAAACGGAACACCTAATCGACTATTGCCTTATTCAATGATAGTTTAAGTATGATATTGCTTATAACGATGAGTGTGACTTATGTAATCAGTTAGCTAATCCCTAATAAGTTGAGACTCACTTCTAGCCTCGATTATCACTAGCTATGGCTTGAGGATAACTTTCATGATTCATCAATGAACTTCAGAGTTAGACTTACGAGGGGTCAAAATGCTTTGTATATAATGTTATAATATTACGATTAAAGCTATCAGCTTATAGTTTCAGATATTCGGAACCATTCTAGTACCTATCGCAATAGATGAGGACATGACCGAGAGTCCCTATTGATTACGATCACCTACTACAAATTTGAAAGACGAGATGTGATATGGGTACTAGCAATTACCAACCATTATGATTGATCATAAAAGTTTACGCAAGTGTGTAAGACGAGAGAAGTTCTCGAAGATGGTTTAGAGTTTAATAATAGCCAGAAGCGCCGACAGTGGATCAATGCTGAAACAAATGAATTAAGATTCTAATGAGACCCTAAGGATATACTCAAGATAAGTATACATACCTTAACCTATCGAGGACATCGCCTCAGTTAGAACGTCTTGGATTAGTCATTTAGTTTAGTAGCCGGAATGAGAGCATTGACTAAGATCATCCCATGACTTAGCATTACGTATGGTGAAACATACCCTGTAAAGATGCTCAGAGGAGCAAAATCTATTTCCTTATTGAAGGCGTGATATTTCAGAAGGTCTTTCGCAATGACACGGAAGAGTGCTTCAAATTATGTGGTTGCATTTCAAGCGCTATGTGAAGAAAACACTAAGTACTAGAAGTACTACATAAAAATCATGTAGAGGAAGATTGTTGAGTAAGGTCGAGCCTACCTTATTTCACCTATAGAAGATGTTTAAGGATTGTATTAAACTAGGAGGCAGACTCCATGTTTGAGAAGCTCTAGAATATTCTCAAGGACATGTTCAAGATGTTAAGAAGAAAGTGGTGAATTTAGACCAAATATTCCTTTTGCAGCCAATGAACAAGAGTTGCCAAGTTCGGAAAAGTATTTCCGAGTAACTGAGAAGTAGTTGTGTCGGACCTGGCCAGTCCACATGACCAAAATCTCAGTAGTCGTCATATATGGGTCTTTAAACCTATATATTTTAAACCTTCATCTGAAAAGCCAAACGGGTTCAGACTATTAGGTCATTTCGTTTCGACCTTTCAGTCAATTCATTTCTACCCTATGGTTATTCATTTTCAATTGTTTGGCAAATTATTGAAACACTTTGTCTAATTGCCATTTGTGATTTGAATCATTGCGATCTACTAGCTGTTGGTAGATTTTCTGTGACCCAAGGACAAACAGATACTCATCAGATTAAAACAGTCAAACACGTATGCTTCAACCCAAGGGTCAAGCACGTAATGCATACAGACAATCTCTTGTGCATTTAGTAGGACCTTATTTGTGTATTTCGAAAACGATGATCATTTTGATGCTTTTGTATGCCCCTATGTTGGCTTAGTTATTTTGACTAGTATTAGTACGGAAACGCTGGTTAATAGGGCATTTTGGAACTGAGCTCTTTCATGATGAATTTGCAAGATAGCCAGTTCATCATGTATAATGCTTGGATAGATCACCATATCTATATTCAAATGTTGATGAAATAGTCGTCATTGATACTAATTTCCCATGTCTATGTAGCGACCCTATCAGTCTTTTGCGGCAACTCACTTCTGCTATGTTATTTATATACTTTCATGAGATAGAGTATGAGCGACATTGAGAATCAAGAAAATGATTTACAGAATCGACGATATGCATATGTGTATTACATTGGTGACCATATGACGACTCATCGGAATGCCAACAAACCAAAGGCGTCCGAGAGAAGGGGAAAGAATTCCCTGAGATGATGGAAGAGGCCCAGTACTAGGGGCTAGAACAAAACATGGCCTCACCACCCATACAACTAGAACATAGAATAGAAGAACTATTCCTATGACAAAGTCCACTTGTCTTCAGTGGGACAAGAGATCTGGCCAAGCTGAGACATATGTACGAAAGATGGAGCGCATTTTCAGCTTTTTCGCTGCACTGACCAAGAGCGTCTAACTTGCGTGCTTTTTTTTTTAGCTGACTGGGTCAGCTAATTCCTGGTGGAAAGCAAGGATGAAAACAATGGCAGCCGAGCAGTTAGAAAATCTGACTTGAGGACAATTCAAGGTGGGCATATATGATAAGTATATACCCCAAAGCTATCGCAAGAAGAAGAAAAGTGGATTTTACAATCTAAAGTAGGAAAAGATGACGTTAACTCAGTATGGTGGAATGTTCTGCGACATGTCGAGATATGCGCCAGAACAAATGGATACAAATGAGAAAATGACTAAGAATTATGTGTTAATCTAAGACACGAGATCAGGAAGGCTTAGGCAAGCCAGAGGGATTTATTTACATAGAATCGTATAGCAGAACGATAGACATTCAAGCAGCAATGTCGAGAGAAAGATCAGTAACGACGCGTATGCCAACACCTCCACATGCACAAACTCAGAACTTTTGAGGAAGAATAAAATGGAATAGCAGTAACAATTATGAAGCGGAGAAGACGCCATGGCAGAAACAATCATCCCAACAACAAGGTTACGCAAGCCAGAGTACTCCTAAACAGGTAGGGGATAACCAGCAGAGGATCCTGCCCCGCCCAAAACAAAAACCATGGGAGACTCTGCAAGACTGGTAATGATGGTTGTTGCACAGCAGCTGGAAGGGGCATTATGCAAACCGTTGCCCGAAGAAGCAACAAAGGACGGGTCTCAAGCTAAACTCGCCTGTTTAGGCTTCGCATTTGCAAGCAATCCAAGCTTTGCCCCAACCACACCAAGAGTAGTAGCCACACCAACAACAACAATAACACATATGTGCTTGAGCTTAAAGCTGAGCATAAATTCACTCAAAGCTATGGTGAATAACTTGTATGTTATACCAATGGGAGACATTGGCGTAATCTTAGGAGTGGATTAGCTAGCTGTGAACCAAACTACCATCATTTGCAACAAAAGACAAATTTCTTTTTGACCCCTTGGAAATGAACTGACACTTTCCCATGGAATCAGCATGAGCAAGAGGGAGGCAATCATCTCCACCCTCGACGCAATAAAGATGATAAGGAAAGAATATTCGGACTACCTTGTGTATTTTCATGGAGAACAAGGAACCGAGAAAAGCATTAGAGACGTGACAATCGAATGAGAATTTCTTGATGTTTCCTGAAGATCTCGCCGATGTGCAATCGTTCTTTTCGAAAGAGGAAAATTGGCACATTGAGAATGTGTATAGACTATAAAGAGTTGAACAAGGAGACATTCAAGAACAAGTACCCCTGTCGAGGATAAATGACCTTTTCGATCAGGTCAGAGGAGTGACTGTATTCTTAAAGATAGACCTAAGGATTGGGTATCATCAACTAAAGATTTGGTCAGAGGATGTACCTAAGATGGCCTTCCGAATTAGATATAGCCATTATGAGTTCGTAGTGGTGTCATTCGGATTGACTAATGCACCAGTCGTGTTCATGGATCTCATGAACCGAGTGTTTCATCTATCCTTAGACAAATTTGTCATAATTTTCAGAGATGATGTCTTGATCTACTCGAAAAAAAAACAAGAAAGACCATGAGAAACACTTGAGAATTGTCTTAAAAACGTTGAAAACATAGCGTCTCTATGCCAAGTCCAACGAATGTGAATTTTGGCTCAATGAAGTCACATTTTTGGGACATATTATCCCATGAGAAGGGATCAGAGTGGGTCCTGACAACAACAAATTGTACACAAATAGTGATCGCCTACTAACCCTAAGAAGATCAAGAGTTTCTTGGGATTAGCAAGTTACTATAGGAGATTCGTAGAAGGATTTTTTTTTTCAAATAAAAAGACCCACGACGCAACTACTCAAGAAATGAATCTTAACATGAGACAGATGAGATGGCTCGAACTAGTAAAAGACTATGGCGGTGCTAATAACTATCGCCCAGTCAAAGCTAACATGGTAGTTGATGCCTTGAGTCATAAGACTCAATTTAAGTTGGGATCTCTCCTCACTCGGGATGAGTGACTCATGAAGGATTTTTGTAGAATAAGTTTAGAAGTTGTTTAACCACCAGAATCTGTAGAAGGGATTATCGCAACGATGGTAGTAACGCTCGATTAAGGAAGAAAGATTTTAGAGGCGCAAACAAATGATGAGACCTTGGGAATTTACGTATAGCAATAAGATCAGGCACACCTAGAGGTTGCTACAAAGCATCAGGTAATGTTGTGGTGTTTAAGGAAAGATTGTGTGTGTTCACACGATGAACAATTCAGAGATGAGATAATGAGCGAAGCTCATGACACGCCATATACTGGCCACCCGGGAAGCATAAAATGTACAAAGACTTGAAAGAAGAATTCCGATGGAAAGATATAGCCACACTTGTTGAGGGATGCATAGCATGCCAACGAGTGAAGGTTTTGCACCATAGACCATATGAAAAATCACAACCATTGGAGATCTCATAATGGGAGTTAGAGCACTTTGCAACAGATGTCGTGACTAGTTTACGAAGTCGAAAAGTGGGAGTGTTGCCATCTGGGTAATAGTGGAGCGACTTGCGAAATGAGCTCGTTTTATATCGATACCGATCACATACGGATAAAACAAATTAGGACAATTATATGTTTGAGAAATTGTGCGTTCCACGGTATGCTCGTGTCAATCACTTTGGACTGAGATTCAAAGTTTACATCTAGATTCTGTATGAACTTGAAGAAGAAATTAGGCACAAGGTTAGATTTCAGTACCACCTTTTGCCCACAAACATATAGATGGTTGAGAGAATAATTCAGACTCTCGAAGACACGTTAAAAGTAGTACAAGGAAAAAGGTGAAAGTGATGAACAGTGATGTCATTGATTGAGTTTGCCTACAATAATAGTTATCAGGCAACAATCAATATGGCGCCTTATGAGGCGATGTATGGAAGAAAATATAGATCACCACTCTATTGAGATAAAGTAGGTGTAAGGAGAATTTTAGGACCAGACACGATAAATGAGATGATTGAGATAGTCTGACAGAAAGCAAGATGAGAGAAAAATATCATAACTTTTGTGATGATATGCAAATTTCGGGACGAAATTTTTGTTAAGAGGGGTAGTATGTAGTAGCCCGCTATTTTATTTTATAATTAAGAGCAATAAATGCAATATTTATTTTTGCATCTTTCAGTTGATTTAATCCAGTGATTAATATTCAGTTAATTCAGCTCAGAGTTCTGAATTAGATGCCATTACCTGATATGGCCACGATTGAATTATTGAGTAGTCAATGATTTATTTCAGAATGATAATTGACTTAGCGAAGTCGAGTTATTATTTTATTTGTAATCGAAATATTATTTCTATCTATTACTTTACTCAGTCGTGGATTTAATCCCGACTAATAGAGCGAGTTAAATTAGATATTTAATTCGCAGAGGCTTTATAAAGATTAGTAGAATCCAAAAAAAATTAGATTTTCAGATCCTCAATTGATACAAAAACTACTATGGGATTCTATTTGTCACCTCAAGACTTTCAAACACTTACAATCATAGTCCTCTTTCCTACTCTATTGCATACTACACGCATGCTCTCCAACAAATACCATCAACAATCATTTCTACACTACTATTCACTATCTAGTGCAAAAAGAAAAGAGTGCTACTTTATCAAAAGAAGGAAAAGAGAGAGTAGGAAGAGGAAACGTGTGTTCAAAAAGGGCTGCTACAACAGCAATATTTCCCCTCTGCAGCCTTAATTCACGCAAGGTCAAAAAGGGCTGCTACAACAGCAACATTTCCCCTCTGCAGCCTTAATTCACGCAAGGTCCATCAGCCACCTATGCCTTACCCATCATTTCAAATCTCTAAGGGCAGCCACCATACGCCTCCACCCATCTATATCAGCCAACAATCCTTTGTTTCTTCCTTAGACACCGGAAATTTGAGGGAAAGAGATAGATCTTGCAAAGCTTCTACCGGAACTTCGAAGAGTTCTTTTCCTGCTGAAATCAACAACAGTCTCAAACACATAACATTTTGCAAGGTATTTACTAAAGCTCAGCTCGTTCGAATCCCATTTGCATTTCATCCAACAAGAATGATTTAAGTAGAAATACAAAATGTATAGATGAGTATATGTTATGGACTTAGCAAAGTCACAAGCACATAAATCAGTTTATATGTATTTACTTTTCTCACATGAGACAATGATGAGAGTTCTTATGACAATAGCAAATCCAGGATGCCTAGCTTCAATCTATTGCATAATCGATAAATAGGAACCAAGAGAATCACAGTTAACCGAACTAGAAAGAAAGAACCATAGCTTTACCATCTCACAGATGATAAACCATGTACATAAGATACCTCAGACAATTCATACGCAGTAGTTGTAAAGTGAGAGTAGGGAACTTAGCTTTTGAGAGGGAATGGGCAACTGCCCTGCTCAGTGAATCGAGGGCACGACGGCAGAGCTTTCACCGGCATCGGAGGGGCGCACGTACAGACCTCAGCGGTTCTGCTCGCCGGTTGATCAGTGACGGCGGCGGATTCAGATTCACCGAGGGAGATGCGACAGTAGGGCCGTTGCGGCCGCTGGATGAAAATCAGAAGGAGGCTCAACGACGGCCTCGGCGGAAATTGGGCACAGCGGCGGGCGCTCGCGGATCTCCAGAAATGCCGCGGCGGCGGCGAGTTTGCTTCGCCGGAGAAGAAGTTGTAGCAGTGGCGGAAATCTTGATCCTAGAAACTAGGGCTCGATTTGATTCATTTGAGAAATTAAGAGGGAGACGGGCTGAGACTAGCCGAGAATTAGAGAGAGAGAGAGAGAGGCGGTCGACGGCGACCCCTTGCCGGAAACGAAAATGAACCGTGTATGGTGTGGGTGCTGGCAGCGAAATTGAGAGGGAGTGAGAGGCTACCGATTTTGAGAGAATTGGGAGAGAAAGAGCGTGAACCGTGATGGAAGAGGGAAGGAATTGGGCTGAAACTTTGGGCCAACTTGTGGGCTAAAATTTAATGGAGATGGGCCAAGTTTTCTGGTCTAGTCCTAATTATAAAGTGGACTGATTTCTTTTATGAGGGAAGCCCAGGTGGGGTATTTAGATGTGAGCATTTCTTTTAATTCAACAAATGGGTTGCCTTCATGCTTTAAATTATTTATCGAGCCCAAGTAGAGATGGATTCTAAATTTATTAATCGATTAATTATACTCAGTTATTTCTAATTATAAATTTAATTTAGAACAAGGGTATTAATTAGTAAGTGAGTTAGAATACTCTAAGATGAGCGGATTAATTATTTATCCACTCTCATGAGACGATCCTTAATTAGTTAATTTTATTTATTTAATCCGACAATCAGGATTTATAATAGAATCTCCCAGATTATTATCTCAGAATAATAATTATCGGAATACGAGTCATGCATAGTTTAATTACGCATTCTCATTAATTGAGGATTTTATTCGAGCAAATATCTTACTTTATATCATCGCAATAAAGGTGAAGCGCGAGAGTAATAATAGCCAGTCAAGGAGCTACTTTACCAAAGCAAAAGTTGCTATCAGGTGGGCATTACTTTCATATATATCAAATGAGTTTAAATGTTACGTTCAAGCAAGTTATTTCATGATAAAATCTTTGAGTTAAAGTTATTTCAAGTATTGTCTTGCCATAAAATGTTTCAATTTTAGTATGATATCTATCTGCTTTGGCTTTGCCAATGATGCAATCGAATTCGGGTCCTGAGCAGTTGATAGCTATCCTGCCAGGGCTAGTGTACACCAGTGACCGTGAGTCATCTAGCGGGTTGGCCGGTCAAGTGACCGTGAGAGGTGGCCACCTCTCCGGCATAAAGTTCCAGATATGATAGATTACAAGAGAACTTAGTCTGCAGACGAACTTTAAGAATCACAAATGAACTTAGTAAGCTTGGGCCTTTTTAGCGAAAAACTCCCTTGCTGTACTGTTTATGATGGCATGACAATTTACAGTTTTGAAGCATGTATTTTTATACTTAGGCATACGTGCCCACTGAGTACTTTTGTACTCAGCCCTGCATATATTTCTAAATGTGCAGGTTGAGTAGCTGCCGATGGTGATGAAGTGACGAGCGGGACTCTTTTGTCTTATTATGTATTAATGAACTCTAGGGATACATGTCTTCATACATGTAATCAGAACCTTATTCCGCTGCGTACTCAGAAGTTTTATGTTATTTTGGCTAAGTCGGAGCTATCCGAACTTGCTAGTTATTTGAGTCTATACGACCAAACCTCCGCTATTTTATAAATATCCCTTTTGTTAAAAATGATGAAATGCGATCCTTCCTTGTTTGATTATCCCCCTTTCTACCCCGTTTCTAATCTTCCCCCATTAGTCACGGTTTTCCCGGCTTAATTATCCTTAATTAGGGCCGGTCGTGACAAGACTGAAGACTGAAGTTGCCGACTGAAGTATCAGTCGAAGAATCAGTCTTGAACTGATTACTTAATGCATGCCACGTGTAATCAGCGGACTGATACTAAAGTCAAGTATCAGTTAAACATTCTTCCTCGGACTGAACCTCCAACGTTCAAAGGAAGCCACATACTCCAGAAGTACAGCCGCATTAAATGCAGAGATCTCAGGATCGTCCTTTCTCTGTAGAGGTCATTCCTATTTGGTGACTACTTTATCAGAGACGTCGCATCTCCTGCTCTTCAACGTAGCCGTTCTCACCAAACAAGGAACCTCGAAGATTGAAGCCTCAGCCCAAGTTCAAATTACTCTCTAATGGAAGAAATCTTGAAGACCTTCTCCGCCAACGGATCTATTCAAGACTTTTCCTATAAGTAGCGCTCGAGGATCACTTCAATCTTCACCGATTCAACAACATAAGCTGAAGCTCTGCCAAAATTGCGTCTCAGCCAAAGCTCAAATCCCCAAAGCTTGAATCGAAGAAGAGAATTCCAAAGCCAAAAATCAGTCACTGCTGATTACATATATTCTGTTAGACCTTAGGCAAACCTTGATTATCCAAAGCCTAGGTCAAACTAACTCCAAAGAACTTGTTCTTTGAAGTTTAGTTGGCAAGATTTCAAACCTCCCTTCGACCGATAGAATCGAGTGCTTGAGTTGCAAAGGAGTTCAGGAAGGTACTCTGACTCCGTGAGATCCTAGTGCCAGTTCGTGCTAGGAGTGAGAAATCCAACAAGGTGTGTTGGTACTGAAGATTGGATCTTCAGTTGATTCGGTTGTGTGCACCCGCAAGCACACGGTTCGGTTTGCTGTGCACCCGTAAGCGCAAGCATCGGTTTGCAGTGCACCCGTAAGCACTTGCAGAGTGAAGTTGTTGGTCTGATCAACCGACCGTGGGTGTAGGAAGTGTTTTCCGAACCACGTAAAAATCTCTGTGTTATTTATAGCTTTCAGTATTTCATTTGTTACTTGTGCTCTTACCTTTCATAAACTGAAACTGATTAATAGCAAAGAGAAACTTAAGACTAGCAACGTGCTCAACCCAAAAGGCTATTGCGAAACAAAAGATTTCTGCTGCGTGTGTTATCAGTCTGACTGATCTATCTTCTGATAGTCAACGAGACTTATAACATCTCTGTTTATCAAACTCGACTGAAGCCTTACGTGCATCATTTAAGTTCTTGTGACTTAACTGATAACTCCTTACTGAAGAGTCTTTCAGTATCAGTCGTCAACCCTGTTTTGGTCAAAACTCTTTTCTGTAAACAAATGTCTGAGTTTGTGTTTGAAGTTTCGCTTTTGATATCTTGATTGAGATCTTGATTGATTGTTTGAAAAATAGCTCATAGGTGTATTCCCCCCCCCCCCTCATACACCTATGCGAGACCCTCCGGACCTAACATTAAATTTTTATTATATTTATAAGTATGATAATTAAATTAGCATTAATTTAATATAAATATAAATATTTAAAATATTTTTTACAATTAAATAAAATATATACTTTTGTTTAGGTTATTAACTGAATAACTATCATAAAAATCAATACTATTAGATTAAAATTGCATCATTTTATTTTTACAAATTTGGGTTTTTTATATAGATTTTACATTTGCTATAATTTAATAAAAAAGTGTCATAAAAATCAATATGAGATTCAAATTGCATCATTTTATTTTCATAAATATGTTTGTATATAAATTTTACATTTGCTAAAATATCGTAAAGCTAGATGTTGAATTATAGAATTAATAAATATAAATAACATAAGAAAAATCAAATTTATTGTTTTAATATATGGACTCACATTATTCAATAAATATAATTATTGGCCAAATTAATATTAAATTATTTTTGAATAAGAATATAATTATTATTTGCCCAACTAAAAGTTAATTGATCAAATTAAATTGATGGTGCAAATATATAAAGGATGAGATTTTACACAAGTATTTATATAGTCTTTAGTCGAGATGGAGTTTGATTAAAAATCAATGTGGGATAAGAGATATGACTTATGCAAATATGAGAATGAAGGAGAATAGAGATTTAGAAAAGTAGAAATCTAAGCATTTTAGAGTGCCACATAGGATAGAGAATGGTTGTGAGCTCTTCAACATGTAATCCTTTAATAAATTAATAGATTATCTATCTGATCGGTAATGACTTAATCCAAAATTAGCACTTATTTTATACTCCTAAAACACTCTCTTCTTAATTTTCGTGTCCAGACAAAATGAATTATTATTAATAGAACGAATGGAGTAGTATTTGGTAATTGGTAACTCAATAACTCGTCAAATTTTAATAACACATTTGAAGAGTTAAAGTATATATAATATGGTGTTCCAGTCACTGGCGGATGCAGCTTGGAACATGGGGGTGCCGCTGCATCCCCCCCAAAAAAAAAAAATTAGTAGTATTAATATTCATATATAAATTATTTTAGATTTAGTTTTTGCACCCCCAATTAAAAGTTTTAATCCAAAATAAAAGATGGTGTTTCAACTACCAACACCTAAACTAGAAAGCAGTAAACGACACCGGATTTACGTGGTTCGGTCGAGAAGACCTACGTCCACGGGGTGTTTTTGGGGTTTTTTCACTATACTCCGAGAGAATTACATTTTACAAGAGATGAATGAATAATGAGATCCCCCTCTTAACCTACTACTAAGTCTCTATTTATAAGCATGTAAATAAGCCCTAGGGCCTCAAGCCCATTTACTAAGATAATTGGGCTTAAGCCCTTTTAATACATTGAAGGGTAAGATAGTAATTTCGGTTTTACGCGGGGGACCTCCCCGCGCTTTTGGTGACTCCTCTGGTAAAAATGTCTTTTCTGGCGAGGACGTCTTCTCTGGCGATGTTGATGTCTCTGGCGGAGGTGACTCCTCTGGTAAGCACGACTCCTCTGGCGAGGATGATCTTTCTGGCAAAAACGACTCCTCTGGCGAGGATAACCCCTCTGGCAAATATGACTCCTCTGGCGAGGATAACCCCTCTGGCAAATACGACTCCTCTGGCGAGGATGACCTCTCTGGCAAATATGACTCCTCTGGCGAGGATGACCTCTCTGGCAAATACGCCTCCTCTGGGGAGGATGACTTCTCTGTCAGATGCGACTCCTCTGGCGAGGACGACTTCTCTGGTTTACACCATTTCCCTACTATGCACATATCACTCCTCATCAACCACTCCCCCCTCTGGTCTGGTTGAACCGGGTATTCTTCGTGTTCAACCAGCGAAGTATCGTTAAAGCCAGCGCTGTGCTGTTTTCCTTAGTCCCTGCAAATCATGAAGTCATAAAAGTTTTAATATTATAAGAAAGCAAAGATAAGCATTTTTCCCTTGACTTTGGAATTGTAGTTCCAAGTTAGATTTTGTTTGTTGAATGTTAACAAAGATAAATAATTTCCATTTCTTTGGGCGCATAAGAAAACCAGCGCTGAGAATACCCCATATTGAATACTTTGCATAGATAAGCAATATGAATGCTTTGTGTTAGATAAACCAGAAGACCGCTGCAAGAATACCCGAATAACATAGGAAGACCCGTGTCGAAGTTGAGAAATATGATACTCTGATCATGTGAGAAAACCCGTCATAAATATTTGTCGAGTCTGAACAATATACCCCCTGTTGTTGAGCGCGTAAGAAATCCAGCGCGTGAGAAGACCCATAGATAGCAATAGCATGCCAAAAGGCGACTTATTTCTCGCTGAGTAGCGATTAAAATAGATCAAAGCAGCCCATAGAGCAGAGGCGCAAAATAGTGTAGCCCGTAGAGTAGAGCAGAGAAATGCCTATTAGATCAGAGAAATACCCTCAGAGCAGCCCGGTCAAGGCAGAGGAATGCCCTTTCAGAGCAGAGAAATGTCCCTCAGAGAAGCCCGGTCAGAGCAGAGAAATGCCCTTTCAGAGCAGAGAAACACCCGTCAGAGCACCCGGCAGAGCAGAGAAACACCCGGCAGAGCACCCGTCAGAGCAGAAAAATACACCAGCCCGGTCGGAGCAGAGAAGTACCCCAGCCCGATTAGAGCAGAGAAATACCCTTTCAGAGCAGAGAAATACCTTCAGAGCAGCCCGATCAGAGCAGAGAAATACATATCAGATCAGAGAAATCCCCGTCAGAACAGCCCGATCAGAGCAGAGAAATGCCTTCAGAGCAGCCCGATCAGAGCAGAGAAATACCCTTTCAGAGCAGAGAAATCACGGTGGAGTATTCCTCAGCTGCTTCCCTCCTTTGTATGCATTCCTTTGCTGCTTCACTCCTTTGCTGCTTCCCATCCAAGCTTGAACACTCTGCGCGGAGCATGGAAGACCCGGGGGGGTGCAACCAACTTTCGCGGCTTACGATTGAAAGAACACCCTGCACGGAGCATGGAAAACCCGGGGGGTGTGACCAACTTTCGTGGCTTACGGTTAAAGCAACCTCTGCGCGGAGCATGGAAAACCCGGGGGGTGCAACCAACTTTCGCGGCTTATGATTAAGTGCTATCTCTGCGCGGAGCATGGAGGGCCCGGGTGGCGCAACCAACTTTCGCGGCTTACGATTGACAGGAACACCCTGCACGGAGCATGGAGGACCCGGGGGGTGCCACCAACTTTCGTGGCTTACGGTTAAAGCAACCTCTGCGCGGAGCATGGAAAACCCGGGGGGTGCAACCAACTTTCGCGGCTTACGATTGTCAGGGACACCCTCTGTTCTGGTTGAGTATGACCCCTCTGCTCTGGTGGAGCGTGATCCCTCTGCTCTGATGAAGCATGATCCCTCTGTTTTTCCCTTGACTTGCTGAGAAGCAATTTTTGAATTTGAAAATTGGGGACTACGGGTATACACCCTACTCCCCCCTCTGGTGACATGTGCAATACTCTGTTATGAACATGTTAAGTGTGTGTGTGTTTGGTGCTCATGCTTGTGATGATTGTGAGAGAGTTAGCATAACTACAGTTCCCAAGTAACATAATTCAAGTTGTAGTTCAAGCCCTAGCACATATGCAGAAGGTGTGCAGCTTCGTGTATTAATAATGTCATATTGCAAGTCTAAGCACATATGCAGAAGTTGTGCAACTTCCAAGATGATGTTGTGGTTACATAAATCCCAGCATAGATCATATAAGTCATGGTTTTGCCCAAGTAAAGAAGTAGAATATTTCCCAAATCCCTATCATGCTTACATGTTCCCATAAAATACCCTAAAATCATAATTAGTGATAAAGCATAATACTTCCCCATCATGCTCACATGCTTCCACGAGATAAAGTTCAGCGAAGTACCTGAATTACCACTTTCAAGTGGATTAGCTTTTCGTGTTATGGTGATTACCATGTTCAAAATTTTTTTTTTCAAAGCTGTTTATCATGTGCTGTAAGAACTCTTGAACAAGAATATTAGTAAAATATGAGAGCCCCTTGAGACAGGACTGCAAAGAGAATTAGAACCCTAGATTATATAATCCATTGCCACAACTTGATTCCCATATTCATATCCCGATGAATTCATTCAAATTTTCAAATCCCACCAAAGATCGTATAAATCATGCTTTTGCCCAAGTGATAAAATATCACATATCCCAATCATGCTCCTCCCATTGATAGAGTTCAGCGAAATACCTGAATTACCACTTACTAGTGGGTTACCCTGTTTTACATTATGGTATTTACCATAATTGTTCAAATCATTCCCCAAATTTGTTTATCCTGTGCTACAAAAATTCTTAAGCACATATATATTAGTAAAATATGAGAGCCCTTAGAGATAGGGCTGTAAATCGTCAGTTCTTCTAAATTAATATGTGGTAATTTCTTAGAAAAGAAATTGGTCATTGTCTAGCGGCAACAGTAACTTCAATTAATCGTGATCCATGTCAATCCCTAACTTAGAGAAATCATCACAAAACCAGAGCAAGAATCTAGAGAGAAGTCATATTGAAATCAGCCGTGCATTTGCAAATAGTCCATGTAGCATTTTCAACAATGTTTAAAACATGATTCCTAAGTTCAACAGCAATTAGAACCAACATAATTCGTCCCCCAAACTGATAGATCTGCATAAACTCCGAATAAACCACATTGTCAACACCCCAACCCATTAAACCAACGAAGCGAATGTTATGCCGATAAACAAAGCTGACTGAAAATGAATTAACATGTCCACATAATTTTTGCCCCGCAAAAGCTAAAACAAGTGTGAAAATTGACTTAAGCTCCGTTAAATCTCAACAAAACATGCCCAGACGATGACACCCTAAGCAACTCCTCAAAACCTTGAGGTTGAATTATCCATTAACAAATAATCAGTCGAATGAAAACAAAGACAATCCCACAAAATCCTTGCTCCCCATACTTCAGGCAAGTAAGCCCGCACATAATAACTGAATGTACAATTCCCAAACTTGAAATCAAATCAACTGGAAAGTTAAGATCCACTACAAATTTATCAAAATTTAGTACGACGTGATAAGAGATTCAAGCATACAGAACGAGGCAAGTCAACCCCTGTTGGCCTAAAGCACATGAGCCGAGAACTTAACCTCTCCTTGTAAATTTCCCCATGATATGGCAGTAGCTAAAATCAATAGTGGCATAGCTCAATCCCCACCTACACCCATCACAGTAGATTCACCCATCCTGAAGTGGTTGTCGGTTGATAGTGCTTCACTAGACCTCCCTAATAGCACCCTTAAGCCCTCAAGGCTGCCTTGCTTGATATGGTGGTATTAATCCTTGCACCACAATTCAAACAAAATCACAAGTAGATTGTAGGTAAAATGAGCAGAAATTAATGGAGACATGGAAGTAATCGAGAAAGCCTCTATCCCAACTAAGTCAGTTTAAACGATCAAGATAAATATATCAGGATCCCCCTTAAAGCATAAAGGCATCAAATACTTAACAGATAGCAAACTTAGCTTGGTTTGGGAACAACAGACTGTTACTGCCAGAGGAGCTATAGAGGAGATGGCCCTTGGTTCGGACTCTTGATTGATCTTCACACTACTCGCCGTGTAATCTTGCCCGTCAACAGTCAGCTGCCGCCTCAAGCGTCATCAAGGCAAGCGCTAATTCAAACTCGCAATGAGTATTCGTTGGTAATTCGCTAGGAAATACAAGGAAACACAAAGAAACATTATAATTTATCATAATCTAATCGAAACTATTGGAAATACGTATTGATTAAGGAAATAGGGGGTTTTCCCCTCTGCTCGTGGCCCATAAGCCCCTCTGGCTCGTTAAATCAATGGGCGCGCCGGCGAGGTGGGCTGGTTTGACGGAGCTACGTCTCAAAAGGAGAAACGACGCCGGGAAAGGCTGGTCACCGGCCTCGCCGGACCCGCAGCTGAGAAACTGTGGATGGTCTGTGCGGTTGTCCTGCGGCCGAAGCCGGAACATAGACAGGGCCCTCCTCTGCCCTGCGCTGGACTTGGTCTGGCTTCTTCCCGGCGACGAGAGCTTCGGTGCAGGGTTCTGGTGTGCGGAGCTCCTGCGCGGCGGTGACGGGCGGCCACAAGGCGACTCCCACCGGAGTTGGAACAGCCGCTTGTCGACCCCAGATCTGACAAACTGAAGCAACCGCAATGTGCACCACGGCGGCGGCGTTTCCGGGCGAAGCACCGCTGGCCTTGAGGCGATGGCATCGCCGGAGATTTCCAGGATGGCGGAGGTTGAATCAAAGGAAGGAAATAGCTTGGATCAGAGAAATATGTTGATTCCCACAAATCGGTTTTAGAAACGTATCTCCCAATTTCTTGTAAGATTTTTGAGATAGGGATAGACTAATTGAAGCCAACATGAATCCTCAATTTCCCCAATTTTTTTAAAATCCTAAATTCCATTGGCCCAACTAAAAAGAGAGCTCATCATCTCTTTCTTTTCCATTCTTTTGATCAAGGCCATCATTTAATCAATCAATTACCTCAATTCTTAATTAAACAAAAAAGTTGAAAGTATACATTTTGCATTTGGAATGCAAAGTTGTTACTATTATATTTGTATTTTAGTAAAAAAAATGTCTAAAATGTATTGAAGGCCTCAAAAAAAAAAAATCCGGGGGCTACCGCCCCCCCGTAGAAGTTCAACTCCCTCAAAAAAAAATCCTAGCTCCACCAGTGTTTATAAGATTATTTTTTACATTCCCAATTTAGAAATTCTGGATCCGCCACTGATTCCAGTATTATTATTTTTCTTGTATAACTTCATTTGTTTTATAATGAGGGAGACTGGCAGCAGTCGAAACCTTATATTCATATACTAGGTAAAATCCGTTCATATGTAATAGGGATAGCTTCACATTTTATTAAAGAAAAACTGTGTTGAAGTTTAGCTCATGAATACAATAAATAGTGATTTGATGAATATGCCGCGATCAATTTCAAAATGAGTATTGATTATTTTTCGTACAATCTCAAAGTAGTGTCCATAAATAATGCCTCTTTAAATTAAAAGTACTTTAAAAATTTAATTGTACCAAAATTTGAAGTTTTTACACAATTCTCATGTTAAGTCGAAATCAATTATGTGGCAACGGTGAAAGGTACCCAATTCCCTCGATACAAAGCTCAAGAAAGTCAAAGAGGGTTTCGTGGTATGTCGGTGTTTTTTTTTTAAGCATCAGTGCAAGGTTATAAAGATAGGCTCCGAGAAGATGGTCCCTATCTAAGAGTCTCCACTCTCCCATGCATTGGTTTTGAAAGGGACTCTAAGAATATTCATAACAGATTTCTCAAAATTTTACTCTTAAAAATACTCCTAAAGTTTTTCATAAATTATTTTTAATCCCTATTTTATAATTGCACACAGCAGCTCTCCTATTTTTCATTATCTATTTTATAAATTAAGGATTAGATTTAAGGGGGTGTAAATTTAGGATTAAATTTGAGGGGGTGTAAATTTTTTGTGGACCCAACTTAATATAGGTGATCTGTTGGATGATCATTTTATCTCACTTTTTATTATTTTAGCTCAAATTTTAAAATTAGGATTACTTTTGAGAGATCAATTGTGGATGCTCTAAATTCTCTATTTCTATTATATTCCATTTTAACTATTCAATTTTAAAATTCAATATTTCATTAATTACGATAAAATAAAATACTTAAAATCAAATATAATAATAAAAATTAAAATTACAATAATTTAATTGTGGCTCGATCGGACCAAAAGGAGCCAAAATGTGCTCAATTAAATCCAATTTTTTAAATGGACGTGTGCACTGCACGTGCCTTGTATAATTCCTCTCGCACTCGGCTCCCCCCTCCCTCCCATCGGCCTCGCTTCGAACCTCCTCGACACTCCAGCGTGTGGCATGCTCTAGCGGCCCGGATCGATCCGGCTGCTAGGGTCTACATTGGAGATGCTCATATATATATATATATATATATAGGGTTGAGTTCAATAGAGAATTATCTTTTTATTCATTATGAACAAATCTATTCATTTTACGAACAGATCAACATAACTAACGAATAGACGTATTTGGTAAAAATAATGAAAAACTCGCCACCAGCAGGATTCGAACCCGGGGCAAATTACTGTTCATGCGGTACATTGATCTGTGTTGGATTTGTATACTGAAAGCAAGAACTTTATGCTTGTATACAATGATTCCTGTTATTCACTATTCTTATCTCCTATCTGTTTGGTTTTCATGATTGCATATGTATGTTCTTTATCTCTGTATAAGTAGATTATATGGTGTGTTGTAGATCACAGAAGGCCATATAATTGGAATAACCTTAAGAGATATAATATATTCACAGCCGAAATAACTCTAGGACAAGTTATTGGTTTAGGCTGCAGTATTGATGGAAGTAGTTTGTCTTGGCTACTTGTCTATACTGGTACGTCATTACGTATTGATAGGACCACAGTTTGAGATGTATTCTTCTATCTGACTTAAGTGAAGAATCAAGATCTCGGTGACTCATAAATCTTAATACTAATAAGTATTCAGATATATATGTTAACTCGTATATCACTTTGACTTACTATGGGTGAAAGTTATATACTAACTCGAGTACTCTGTATCTTGGGTGATAGCGGTTAATATATGATATTTGATTATCTGTATTAGTACCCGTATCCGGTATAGGATAATGACATCCCCTTAAGGAGCTCAATAAGGTTTATTGCGCTAAACCCTGCAGGTTGATTAAGTTCAGGCGTAATAATAAAGATTGAGTGGTACTGCTTAAGGAATTATTAAGAGATTAATTAATTTAAGCTGTCAGAGCTCTAATTAATTAATGGATGTCGGATATTTTAAATACGGAGATTTAATAAGTCTAAATACAAGCCCCGACTCATCACTGGCAATAAAGGGGTAAGTCAGTATCGGTTCTCTAGTGGAATGAACTGATATTTATAAATTAATTATGGTCTGGGCTGACCATGGATAAATTAATTTATTTGAGGCCCATCTTTATTCCTTGTATCTGGTCCCTGGGCTGGCCCAATGTCTCCTATCCCTAGAAGAGCCAGAAATCGTCCCTCACAAGAAAGCAGCGCCCCATACGTATTTAATTATCTATTAAATACAGCTGTCAGCTCTCGGGAAAATACACTGACAAAAATTAGGGTTTTTGAGAGCAGAGGGGGCGCAGGAAACGTGAGTGACATTCTGTCTTGGGAATTTCCATAGCTCGTTGTCCATCCAACGTTGGGATTTGAGCGGGATACAGTCGAGAAGATCAGAGCTGGAGTCTGAATCATTCGACACGATCATCAATCATCTGTGCATCCGATTCTCAAGTAAGTTTTCCTAACACCTGTGTGCAGCTGTTAAATTCATAGGAGCATGTTAGGAATTAATCGTTGTATGATGAATTAATAATAATCCAAGAAACGATCATCGGGCAATCGAGTATTAATTCAATTTAATATTCCTTCAATTGGTATCAGAGCCCAGGATTAATTTCTTGGCTCTATTATTAATTTGTGTACGATTAATAATGTGCGTTGTTTTTAACTGCTGTTGTTCTTCGTGGCTTGTTGATTCGTGGGAAATCCCGTAAATTCTTCAATAATGAGCTATATTATTAATCTGAATTCTTCGTGGCTCTATTATTAATTTGTGTACGATTAATTTGTGTACGATTAATAATGAGCTCTATTATTAATCTGAATTCTTCAAGTTTAGGAAATCCCGTAAATTCCTCATTTTCCAATTCTGGGAACCAACGAACGTTATTATGAACTTACAAACATACTAATGTTCGTCGATATGTTCGTATAAAAAATAAATGAACATACTAATGTTCGTCGATATGTTCGTATAAAAACAAATGAACATACAAATAAACACACTTATGTTCGTAAGTTCATAATAATGTTCGTTGGTTCCCACAATTGGAAAATGAGGAATTTACGGGATTTCCTAAACTTGAAGAGTTCGGATGAATCCGATTCATTGATTTTGGTGAGATCAATGGCTCTGATTTGGTCTTCATTCTCTATATACGGGAGTGGTCTCCATTGAACTCTTCCGTGTGTATATATATATATATATATATATATATATATATATAGGGGTGGACTATCGTGAGAGCATATCTTAAAATAAGAAATAAGAGCAATTTTAAATGTATGAATTTTATGTAGAACACGTATGAATTCACTGTATAAAGGTATGAATTGTGGAAAATAATTTTTTGCTACTTTTGGGATTCGAACTCAGGACCATAAATCCATCCAATAGGATTACGAATCAACCATAGATCTTGATGATCTAAGGGCTGAAAATGATTCTTATTTTATATCTTAAGAAATGCTCTTATTTTAGTC
Organism: Salvia miltiorrhiza; assembly: GCF_028751815.1. Classification (NCBI taxonomy): domain Eukaryota; kingdom Viridiplantae; phylum Streptophyta; class Magnoliopsida; order Lamiales; family Lamiaceae; genus Salvia; species Salvia miltiorrhiza. The sequence continues at coordinate 36,294,296 of NC_080388.1, forward strand.
ATTCCCTATATATATATATATTTCCAGACATTTCCGCCAGGTTCAAATCCTGGAGGTAACATGTTTTATGCGCAAATGACTGTTTAGTAAAATTGTTGGCGTATGCGGAAAATTTATTGACATATTCGGCACCAACATTTCATTCTCCATTCTCCCTACATTTAGCATTCTCTATTGATCTCTTCCATATATATATATATATATATGGATGAGATCTGGCAGTATCCGTTCCCTATGTAGTATATAGGTTCAAATGTGGGCCACATATTTTGTGCATGTGGCACACTAAGCATGCGACATATAGCATAACCTTTTCAAATCAAAATATACGTAGGGGTAAAATGATAATAAAAAATTCAGTAAACATTTTTTACTCGATGGCCGCCTTGGTTACAACGTAAATATATATGTGCCCAAACTTGGATCAACACGTCCTCCATGGTTTTGCATGGATACTTGGTGAGGGCCTTATAAAGATCTGAGTCGGGCAATAGACCATTGCGAAAGGCGGTGACAGCGGTCTGCTCGCTACAGTTGATAATTCACACCTTCTCCTTGTTGAAACGTCCAATGTAGTCTCGGAGGGGTTCTCCATGTCTTTGTACAATGGCGTACAGGTCTTCCGAGATCTTCTCCAATTTTCTGCTACTTGCGTACTGTTGGACAAAAACATCAGTTAGTTGGGCAAAAGAGCTAATAGAGTTATTTGGGAGGTTCGTATACCATTGGAGGGCCGATCCTATTAGACTAGAACCGAACCCCTTACACATGCACGCCTCCCTCATGTCACGAGGGATGGCCACAGTGAACATCCTTTGGCGATGTTGGGTAATATGGTCGTCTGGGTCGGACGCGCCATCAAACATCTTCATATGAGGGAAGTTGAACTTCCTAGGCATTTCTACTAAAGTTATCTCATCCACGAAGGGCGAGTCAGCATAACAACTCTCCGCACTTTTCTTGATTGGGGCCGGGACTCCTGGATTCGTTGGATGATGGCTTCCATATCTGTCAATCTTCTAGCCAAGGCGAGGTCAAAATTTTGGAGGGTGTTGGACATGCCCTGTCGGCCCTGATCGACCTGAAATGGTTGATCTTGAATGCTGCCATTATGACCAAGTGTACCTGTTCGCCTTGCTCCATCTGGTTGACCCGTTGGGGCATCACGCATGAGGTCACCTTCGCGTGGTCCCGTTGCCACAACATTCCCCTAGGTGACATCGGTCCGGCTTATCGAGGTAGAATGGTCCATTCTCCCAGCCGTTAGATTGACCTGAGTGAGGGCTCCCATTATGTTTGTCCCGGTTGTTCTGGTCGTCCCACGTGTTTGGTCCAAGACGTGTGTTTCACCTCATTCACATGAAGATTACCCGTGTTAGGATGAATAACCTCTGATCTATTGCTTCTTACCGAGGATGAAGGGTCATCTGGGTTGATCTCAGTTCCATTGGGTGTGAGCGGGATGTCATCAATATCTATCATGGGGTTAATAGGAACCCAAAATTGGTCGGGGCGTTGCGTTTAAATTGTCGGAGGCGTTTGGATCTAGGTGAGAGCCTTCAGTCGGGCTAGCAGCTCTTGATTTTTGTTTTTCCAACAACAACCTACTCTCTCTTTCCTGGGCCATCTGGTCCATCAGGGCATTGAGCTTGGCGCCTATCTCCACTTAGGCCAACTACTCGATTTGGGAGGGAGCATCGGTCATGTCGTGTGTGTCGTTTTGGGTACTCATGGTAGAACTCAGTGATTGTTCGTTGGAAATGATTGATTGTTAGGGCCCCACGGTGGGCGCCAAATTATTGGGGATGAATCCAACAACTACGGATAAAGACGTCGGGGTCGTCCGGTACGGTGGACACTAGCAACCTGAAACACGAACAACGTTAGAGCCCTTCTTGGAGCACCGGTGGGGGTGTCGATGGAAGGGCCTCCGACGCTCCAGTCAATAAACAATATTGAGAAAATCGTATTGAAAGTAAAGAAAATAGTAAATCAGGTCGATTTGGTCGACGAGGTTGAAGAGCAATTGAGTAATGAGCGAGAGCCGTTGGGTCGTCCCGGTTGATCTGATCACCGAAAAACCTAAGGCTGAGAGCGTGGAGGTAGAATAGTGCGAGTGGGGAGAGAAGGTGGAGAGAGCGTGTTGTGTGCCTTTGAATGACCTAATTGGCTTTGATTTATACTGTGGTATCCTGACGGCTAGAGTTTTGTTGGCACGTCTCCTTAAACCCTAGTCATTCTGATATTCGTGGGGTTGTATTCCTAACCTAGTTCTTGCCTTTCTCCCCAAGTCGCTGCCCTTTCTAGGGTTTGAGTCGGTAGGCCTTAATGATTTAGCGCATGGGCTTTGGAATTAATTCAATTTTTGGATTTGGGTCAGGCACTTGGGCTGTGAATAGTTCATTTAAATGAACTATACAGATTTTGCTCATTACAATATATATATAGGGAGTGGATAAAAAAAGAATGCTAAATGTAGAGAGAATGAAGAATCAATCCTAATCATTAAAATTAGTGGATCCAACGGATCACATTGATGCGGACTTTTTGTTGTGTTTTAATTCCAAAAGGATATGTTAGTAATTGTCCTATATAGTAACTGCTTATGCCTACATTGATGCGGACTCTATTGACATCATCAGGGATGCGGTGATTAGAGATCTTTCGGTCCATAGTCATGTTCGACAAAAAGTGTAGCGTTTGCGATAGGACCCTCGTTTGGAGATCTGTCAGAAGGCGGTGGCTTGTTCTTTGTTGGTTCCAGTTGTACAGTCATTGTTGGGCTGGAATTTGGCTTCAATGCCTTGGTTGTGGGGTGGATGCTTTATTCAGTTTTGCTGAAGACTTTTTTACAAACGAGTGGCTTCAATGCCTTGATTGGTGTGTTATCTTTATGACTTGGTTTGATGAAAGGAGTGAGGGCGATCTGTTGCTCTTTCTTTTTCGGCTGGCTTTGTCGCGATGTAATGTCTTTTTTGGTTGTGAGTTTGACTTCGTTGATTGGAGGTGGGCTTTATTCATCATGGTCGAGGAGTCTCATACTTATAATTGGTGTGAAGAGCTTATGGAGCGTTGGGGTTTTTGGAGAGGAGGGGAGTTGAGGGGTCTTCTATCCTGTTGTGCTGTCCTCGTCGGGCAGAAGTCGGGCTTCAATGCCTTCGTTTGGGGGTGTTGTCTGTTCGTGTGCTTTCTTCGAACAAGTGGTGTGCGGAGGAGGTTTGTGTGGCGTGAGTTTCAGGTGTTTGGCTCCAGCTCTGTGGTAAGGCTAGAGATTAGCATCGTTTTTCTGATTCTTAATGCTCCAAGCGGTGAGAATGTTTGCTTTAAGTGCTGCTTTGCCGAGCTGGTACTTTCTTCGAACATGTGGTTGGCGTCGCGCTGGAGTTTGCATCTGGCTGGTGTTTGCGGTTTGTGGAGTTTTGGGGCGCTCGATCAGTCTTTTTTCAATCTTCGGGTGCGCTCGGGATTGAGGCTGATGCGGGATTGCCTTGCTGGTGGCCCTACGATGGAGGTGTTCTCACTTAATCGGTGGGGTTTTTCTTCGGACAATGAGCTTTGGTCAGTGATGCGTTGGTTCCGGCTCTTTTACGAGCATACTTTTCAGAATGCCGTCTCGTTAGCTGCCTTGGCCTTTGCTTTTTCTTTGAGGAAGATGTTGATCGAGCTTTTGGTGGCCTTTGCATACTATTTGACTAAGATTTTGTTTGAGCTTTTGGTGGCCTTTCGGGGTGGCTGGTCTTTGAGTTTTTGCTTCTTTTTTGGTTTATTTCTGCGTTTTTGTTTCGTTTTTTGTTGGGCATGTCTTGTTAGTTCTCTTGTTGTGCGCTTTGGTACTGGTGTTAGTCTTCTCGTTGACGTTTTTTGTCTTTTCTGCGTTTGTGAGCCGGGATTATTTAGGGGTGATGGTGAGGCCGGAACCTCTGAAATAATCCTAACTCCGCTTATGAACGCGAGGTCCTCTAGACGAGCACTCTTTTTCCTGTTTAAGGTTTCCCGTGTTGGGTTTTACTTAAACAGGTTTTAATGAGGCTCGGCCCTTAGTCTGCTCTCTTGTGCTTTCAAGGGTTCTTCCTAGGTTCTCTCTTCTTTTCTTTTTTCTCTTTTTTCCTCCTTTAATAAAATTCCAGTTTAATAATAAGTAACTGCTTATGCCTACAATTAAGATAGTACTAATCTTTATATTTATGGAAAATTGGTTCAACTAAATCTTTACGTCAATTTAATTTAAGTTGTTGCTTTCTTTGTTCCCTCACATATTTGATTTCTTTCGGCAATATCATATTAAAAAAGAAAATTATTTATTTCAATGGATGATTCTCGTAAAAAAAACTCAATCGTCATTTACGTCAATTTAAGATTGCTGCTTTATTTGTTCCCTCACATATTTTTATCTCTTTCGGCAATATCATAATAGAAAAATATATATATATTCACTTGAAAATTTATTCAGTTTAATATGTTAAATTATTCAGATTAGTTAAATGTTAATTCGACAGAGTCTGTATTTCATATTTTATAACATATTCAGTACATTTTTCACTTTATTCGCAAACATTGAAAGTTTATTCACTAAAATTATTCTGAATAATATTCACTTTATTCACAAACATTGAAAGTTTATTCACTAAAATTATACTGAATAATATTGAAAATTAATTGAATACCACTTTATTATTAATCGAATAAGTTCTGAATAAATATTATTAAGTACTGAATATCACACAATAGTTCTGAATAATGTTGACATCCATGTGAATACATACGATATAACATTTGAATATTATCATATTACTACGGCAGCCAGAGCTGAAAATCACCACGGCCGCCAAAGCTGGAAATCACCAAGACCGCCAGAGCTGGAAATCACGAAGGCCGCCAGAGCTGACCAAGGCCGACAGAGCTGACCAAGGCAGCCAGAGCTGGAAATCACCAAGGTAGCCAGAGCTGACCAAGGCAACCAGAGCTAACCAAGAACGTGTAATTGAAGCTTTACGACTTGTGCATGGCGGCGTCGGCAACCCGTCTTCTGCCGTTTTCTGATCAGAATTCCAGAAATAAAAATCAAATATATCAATAAAAACCATACTAAATCATACTTGTGTAAAGAGATGACTAAGAAAAAATAATCAAACCCACTAACAAAAGATTTGGAGAAGGCCCAGTTGGACGACAAGATCCACGCAGCCATGGTCGCATTTGCACCGCCTGCGAGCGACTGCAACATCAACTCAGCCGTTCACGGCATCGCGCAATTCTCAGATCTCACGCCCCGCGAGTTTCGGAGCAGATGCTGGCGAACGAAGCGATGATCCACCCTACTGTTTTGCACTACATCGATGAGGAGATGGCGGGAGTTGCCGTTCACCGCTGCTATTGACGGCGAGGGGGATGTGAATCGTTGTGGAAAATCCGTCGAATGGGGAGAAGGGATGAGGGAGGCGGCTGAGGGATTTGCAAGAGAAAGAGAAGTGAGAGATTAAAATGGGGGAGTAAATTTAGCCCCATCCGTTTTTATCATTTTCAAAGTCTCTTAATTGCCCTTTTCCAATTAAAACGAATAAATGGTAATTTGGTATAATAAATTAAAAGCTAGAAATCAGATTTATCTCAACCGCATGATTAAGCGGTTTTAATGGTAGAGATTAATTCCTTATTCTTTATACTAAGGGGATTCTTTGTAGATCCCCACCCTATATATATATATATATATATATATATATATATATTGTTAAATACAATATGCATATTATTACTACATATATGGATTATGTAGCCACACGAATAATTCTTAATCTATTACATCTGGATCGCCTAGTGCAATGTATATTTGTGTGCAACGTTATGCATATATGTGTTTAGGCATATATATGCATATTTGTGTTAAATTATATTGATAATTAAGACGGCGAGCAGCGTTGAGAGGTATCTAATGAGTCGCCTACTGCAATGCATATTTGTATGCAATGCTATACATATTATTGGGGTCAAAGAACATTTGGAGCCGTGAAATTTGGTGCCAAAATAAGATTCTACTCGTGCACTTTGGGAGTTGTCATTCTCTAATACATTAAATTCATAAAGTTAGAGAATCCTCATAATTTGTGTCATCATTTTTTACACAAAGTACATTTTTTGACTCAAATGTGTAAGAGGCGTAAGAATGGAAAAGTACAAACATGATTGATACATTAAGAGTAGAAATGGTACTTCAAATTAATTTGGGTATATTTAACATGTTTGTTATGGATGTGGATATTTGTAATAGATACTTTATCAAAGTGAGTATTTTAAATTTCTACCCAAATTAGATTATGTATTTAATAATTTTTACTCCCTCCGTCCGCCAAGATTATGTAAAAATTACTATATTTGGCGTCCGCCAAGATTATGTCACTTTCCTTTTATGGCAATGGTCCCACCATCCTCTTTAATATTTTATCCTTACTAACACTCTTTATTTACAAAAAATCCACTCAAAATTCAATCTCAACCACACATCTCATAAAGTGGTGGGACCCTTTCTCCACTAAATCAAAATCATCACCAATTTTATTAAATCCCGTGCCCAAGCAATTTTACATAATTTTGCTGGACGGAGGGAGTATATATAATACTAAAATCTCGCAGCATTATGAGGAAGATGAAGATGTACCAGAATAATTTTCATTTGGTATAAGCTTTATTTAAAAAAAAAATAAGGGGTTGTGGCAAAAAATTACATGAACTTTGGAAAAGGGTGTATTTTTCACCTGAACTTTTAATTAAGTCAAAAAAATACATGAATTTATATTCTTGTTGCAATTTTGTCACAGCCCGCCCTAACTAGGGATAGTTAGGCCGAGTGATCCACGACTAGGGATGAGGTTAAAGAAGAAGGGGAAGAAAAGGGGCGTCATTTATAGCCGTAAAACTTACTCATCTTAATAAAACTCGTCATTTTTATTCATTAATACTCAATTGAAAACAGTCTATGAAAGACTGCATAAAAGTTAATTAATATCATTAATCAAGTTATACATCATATGCAACCATTCTCTTAAGACTCAAAGTATGACATAACATACTATAATATCAACAACATCTTGCAGCGGAAAGTAGCTAGACATATGTATGAAGACATATTCTAGACAGGTTAACTATTTATTAACAACCCTGGAGACTCCGCTCATTGCAGCACCATCATCACATCAGCTCAACCTGCACATTTAGAAAACATATGCAGGGCTGAGTACAAAAGCACTCAGTGGGCACGTATGCCTAGGTATAAAAATACATGCTTCAAAACTGTAAATTGTCATGCCATCATAAACAGTACAGCAAGGGAGTTTTTCGCTAAAAAGGCCCAAGCTTACTAAGTTCATTTGTGATTCTTAAAGTTCGTCTGATCAGACTAAGTTCTTTTGTAATCTATCATATCTGAAACTGTGTGCCGGAGAGGTGGCCACCTCTCACGGTCACTTGACCGGCCAACCCGCTAGATGACTCACGGTCACTGGTGTACACTAGCCCTGGCAGGATAGCTATCAACTGCTCAAGACCCGAATTCGATTGCATCATTGGCAAAGCCAAAGCAGATAGATATCATACTAAAATTTAAACATTTTATGGCAAGACAATACTTGAAATAACTTTAACTCAAAGATTTTGTCATGAAATAACTTGCTTGAACGTAACATTTAAACTCATTTGATATATATATGAAACTGAAATTAACAGTTAGATCATCTCATGCATTCATTCGTATAAGAGGCCTACGACACGCAGGGGATCTCTATATACGTATAGTAAAAGTAATGCCCACCTCGTTGTGTCTCTGTATCAATGAGTAACGTCACTCTCTCCCTCAAGTCGTTACTTCCCAAAAGGACCTTCATCGTTATGAAGAATTGGTGAGAAGTTATAAAAGAAACCTCGATTAATAATCTAATCTCTTTTATGAAACATTAGTATCTCTAATGTTCATCTCTCTTGATTGTTAATCAATAAAACAATTATTATCTCTCGTCATTACTCATTAATTATAACATCCTTATGTTATAATTAGCAGCGCTTCAATTAAAAGAAATATTTAACACATCGAAAAGTCCACTTTCTTAGCAGATCTATTCGCTCTCATCTCGTCTAATTAACCAATTAGAAAGTTAAACTTTCCATTAGGCATGTATTTGAGTCACGGGTCAACAAGAATCGACTATGCTCAAATTCTAATTTCACTAAAAATTTCGACATGACCTATTCATATATAATGTCAGCCACGAGATTTCAACGCGTGAATCTCACTACGTGAACTCGTCTCTCGACTCAAAACTTAACATCTTGACATCTTTTCAACGCAAACCAAACAATTCAAAATCATCAAAACTCTTTATCAGTAAACTATCATTTATACTCGACACCAATTGTTCGAGTGCCAGATACCAACATTTATGTGCGTTAATCATAACTCTCACAACTCACACCATTTAGTCATATCGTATCATCCATCAAAACAAATATAATCAAGTTGTTTTCTAGAAAGTTTTGCTGTTTTTGTGTCATCTTTAAAAATTCATAACAACCAACTCAATCATCATAAACTCCCATACCAATTGATCTCAAAAACTCCATGAAGTGTAGTTCACTCTAAAAATGGTAGTTAACCAAAAAGGTTAAAGGTTTTTGGAGATATTGCTCTTTTAGTGCAGGCTGTCAAAGATTGACAGTTTCTGCCAATTTTGTTTAGGCCATTAGAAACCAAGGCAAACCTTAATAAAATTCCATCAAATTTAATCATCCAAAACTAAAGGTATCCTTGAAAATTTGGTTAAAATTTCACAAGAGAAAACGTTCATATGATCTGCCAAATAAACAATGAAACTCATACACTTTTACTGTTGGACAAATATGACAGCAGAACAGGGCATTTTTGAAATAATAAACTGCTCTGTTTCAGAGGTCATAAAAATCGAAATCTTATGTTTTTAGAAAAGTATTGAAGTCTAGTTTCGTTTAAAAAAAACGGTGATGCAAAATCCTTCATGGATTAATAGATATAAACGTTTTTGTGAAGTCTACCAATAGTTGACAGATTCTGTCAAGGATTTTTCAAAATATCTTTAAAATACCAAACATCATCCAAAAGACATGAAATTTTGCAGCGACGAAATACACATATCATAGATAAACATACTAAAATTTCAGAGCCATCAAGCAATGAAAACTCATCGAAACATAAGCTTGAAACTGCTGTAAAATTTTTACAGAATTCCAGTTTTAATTTCGTTCAACAATTATCATCCATAAATTGTAAATCAATTAGCATGCTCATGTGATATCGTAGAACACATATACGCAATAATATTCATTATGCAACGTCCCAAACTTCACGAATTTAAATAATCATACTCTAAAAACTTATACAATTTTCGTGCTTGGAAAAATACGAATTTAATATATATCGATTCTAGCATACCCTTAAGCACAAATATCAAGTCAAAACGATCAAACAAAAATCGAAAGACAAGCTAATATGTGAAAAACGGGGCTGCCCTCATGGGTTTCATAGCTACGGTTCGTTCCGTTCTTACTCCCTTCATTAAACATGCTCAACATCTACCCAAGAACAACATACTAAAATTTCACGACGATCCGACGTCGTTTCAAAATAAAGTCGAGAATCGACGTTTTTCGACGTCGACGAAAATCGAAAAGAAAACCATCAAAACGTAGGTAGAGATCTTACCTACTTAGATACGTGTTCGAAAAGATGATCGGGGCTCGTCTTCTCGCTCAAAACGGAGCTCAAAAGCTCCAACTCCTCAACAATGGAGATATGCGTGAGTTGTGTGTGTGTTTAGTGTGTGTGAGATAATTAAAAATTAAAACTGAGGGGTGTTGGCTGCTAACAGCCGTAAGTAAGTGAGGGGAAAGGGGTTTGGGCGGTTGGGGGGTGGTTAGGGGTAGGGTAGGTTAGATATTTAGTCGTTAAATATCTCGTTTCGTCTCGTCTCGTCTCGTCTTAACGACTAACTACCCATACTCTTCGTTACTCGCCCTCTCAACTCCTACTCACTTTCATTACACTCGTAATTCTATATAAATATAGAAAACGCATGCCCGTTCTCGAAATTCTGATAAACGAGCTCGGTTCGTTTATCGAGAAATCCCGATTTACTATTCACTCATCGTCCAAAAATAAAAACTTTCATTATTGGACTCGTATCGAAAAACTAAGAATATTTCTCGACGACGTGCACGTAAGATTTTGAAAGTCGACAAACAGACGAAATAGCAGTATTTTTACTATTCATCGTCAAAAAGTCAAAAATTTCAAAAACGTCTTAACGGACTCAGATTTCACTTCCGAGTTCACCGTTCTCATTCAAATAATTATCTCGAATTATTCAAATACTCAAACTCAATTACGGATATAAAATCCCACATCATCCAAACATCATCAAAAGAACATCTCAACATCTTTTAAAAAAAAACAAGAAAACTTCATATAACTCCTCATCTCTGTACAAGTAATCAAACAAAGGATACCCTAATTACTCAAACTCAAGCAACTAAACACGACATCAAAAGCACGGGTATTACAAATTTTCACATGAGTTTGACTTTTGGCAAAATTAAAACTTAGTTGACAGTCGGAAGTTCGCCTGATGTTGGTCTAACTTCTGATGATGATGAGTATTTAGAAGTTCAGAGGTCTAAGAAGGCAAAAATTAATATTTTTGACTTAATTTCGATTATCAATTAAGCTCTAATTTCTTTGAAAGTCTAACATAGGTGAAAATTGCAACAAAAATATAAATTCATGCATTTTTTGCTTAATTAAAAGTTTAGGTGAAAATTGCAACTTATTTCAAAGTTCGTATATTTTTTTTGCCATAACACCTTAAATTAATAACATCATACTGTAATATTTATTAATTTGTGTCACTATGTATGATGCAACAGAAATCAACACCATAATAGAAAACGATAAGAACACGAGATTTGCGTGGTTCGATCGCTAGGATCTACATCCACGGGTGGATTTTTTTGGGGATCTCATTATGATCAAAGAGTTTACATTTTACAATGAGAGATGAATGAATCAAAAGTCCCCTAATCTAGTGATAAAACTCATATTCATAGGCACTAAAGTAAACTTAAGGCCCTTAGGCCCATGAGCTAGCACTTAGGCCCATTAACTCAAGTAATTAGGCCCAATCATTGTTCTGATCTCCGTCTTGTAATTAAGATGTCAGAGTTGGCGCGACATAGCTGGAAGGCAGAGTTGAGCTTGCCAAGCCGAGAGTCGGGTTAAGCTGCCATGATAACTCCCGATTGCAAGTCAGCCCTGTCAAGTCAGAGCTGCACCAAATAATAATAATAATAATAATAATAATAATAATAAATAGAAATATCCTAGCCCTGTTATGCACAATGTTGGTGCTTATTTTACTCATCATCAATGTAATTTTGAAATAATGTGTGTGTAAGTGAGAGTAAAAAAGAAGTAAATAATTATTTTATGTATATTGATTGCATATTGTTATATTAAATGAGATCACCAAATATTGTACACCCTTTATCTCACAAAAATATGAACATTTTGTCATTTTGGACCGTATCACAAAAACATAAATATTTCTATTTTCGTACACCACCTCAACACAATTCCTTTACTTGTTATCTCTATTTTTCATAAAGTGTGTTGGGAACCTTGTGGAATATCCTAACCCTTGTTTTGATGATACCAAAATTCATAGGACTTAGATGTAATAGACTAGAATCGTTTTGAACTCAAGTGTTAGAGTTCGTTTCTAGTTTAGCTGCGGTGTCAAAGACTGAAGACTGAAGAATGAAGACTGAAGACTGAAGACTGGAGTTACCAACTGAAGTATCAGTTGAAGAATCAGTTGAAGACTGATTATTTAATGCGTGCCATAGACTGATACTAAAGTCAAGTATCAGTTGAACATTCCTCCTAGGACTGATCTTCCAACGTTCAGAGGAAGCCACGTACGCTCAAGTACAGCCGCATTAAATGCAGAGATATCTCAATATCTTATCTCTGCAGAGGTCATTCCTATCTGGTAGTTACTTTTCAGAGATGTCACATCTCCTGTCGATCAAAGAGAGCCGTTTCCACACAGACAAGGAACCTCGAAGATTGAAGCCTCAGCCCAAATTCGAATTGCTCTCCAACGGAAGAAATCTTGAGGACGATTTACGCCAACGGATCTATTCAAGAATTCTCCTACAAATAGCGCTCGAGGATCACTTCAATCTTCACCGATTCAACTACATAAGCTGAAGCTCTGCCGAAATAGCTACTCAGCCCAAAGCTTAAACCGCTCAAAGCTTGAATCGAAGAAGAGAATTCCAAAGCCAAAATCAGTCACTGCTGATTACATACATTCTCTTAGACCCTAGACATATATTCTGTGTACTCAGAAGCCAAAGGTCAAACTTGCTTCAAAGAACTTGTTCTTTGTAAGTATAGTTGGCACTCGTTTAAACCTCTCCCCCATAAGAGTGTTTGAGTGATTCGGAGATTCAGGAAGGTACTCTGAACTCTGAAAGAGAAGTCTGAGCACGAGGTGTGCTTAGTAGGGAAATCCTACGCGAGTTGTGTCACACCCCAATTCTTGAAGGAATAAATATAATCGAGGTGTGAATAATTCTTAGAAATAAACAAGAGAAATACCTTGTTAAAACCCGAAATAGGATAGAAACTCGGGCTATGCCCCTTTGGATCATAAGTTTTGTTTCATGCTTCTGACAACCGACATTCATTGGCATAAATTTAGTAGTGAAGAATCTAAGTTCGGTCAAATATATCATTTGAAATTTAACATGAAGATCTTAAGTTGGAAAAACAAAAGACTGAAATGAGTAATTGCTACAGCGGAAGTCTAACATAGGAATTTAACTCTAGCCTCAGCTCCGTCCCGTCAGCACCGGCCAGCCAACCTGAAAACATTTGAAAGTATTTTTGGGCTAAGTACTAATGTACTTAGTGGGCATGCATTTTCTGAAACATTTTATATTTTCGTAAAGACAGTTTATCCAATTATACTTGACATGACTTAGAAGGTTTTAAAATGAAATAACTTCTAAGCATGTTAAAACATTTTTCATTTGTGCGCACATGTCACACTCCATTTCTGTTACTCGCTGTGATCCCGGACCTCTAGCCACCGACGGATCTCTGTCTCCCGCTGACTTGAACTGAGGGCGTAACCCAGACAAGTTTACTTTGACCTCGGGACGCTACCCAGGCAGGCCTGATATTTCTCATGCTCCGGAACACATCCAGCCGAGCACCCTTATAACGCCTCTGGTTAGAGCCCGATGGAGATCAACCCACCGAGTCAACTAACAAGTGTACACAATTCTCAAACAACGTATTAGGTCATAAGAGAACCTCAATTGATTAACTGCGCGAGCCTTAAACAGAGCAGAGTGCACATAAACATTTTATTGGATAAACAGTTTTCATTACATTAAATAAATAATTTGCATTTCATTGAAACATTTAGAGCTTAATAACTCAATCATACTTTGTACATTTGGAAAGTAATGCCCACCTGGTTAGGCAAAGCCTGAAGATCATAATCACTTATAAACCTGTCTTGGGAAAGCAGCGCTAATCCCCCTGGTCACAAAGCCTACAAGAAATTCTATTCTTAATAGGTCTCGTGAAGCTAATCTTAATTCATGGTGAAGTGCTTAATATTCTATGATTCACTTAGCCGGGTTTTCAAAATTTAATGAATAAATAATTGAAAACATTTCTCTTGAGTTAAGAACACCAACAATATTCTTACTCATCTTTCTTTAATAATTGGAATTATAAATAAAACCAATTAAATCATAAATACTTTTTATTTCATGATGCAAATGAAATGTCATGTCATGCTTAGCATATGATAAGTAATTACTTAAAATATGCACTTAATAATAATTTAATATTATTATAAAAATTATCCTTTAAATAAATTAATCAAACTAATAATAGTTCAATTAATTAAAAATAAGAAAGCTCAATTTAATTAATTGAAGGCAATCCAAAGTCTTCAAAAATAATTAATCAAACTAATTAATAGTCTAATTAAATAAAATAGGGAACCCATTTAAATAGATGAAATAGAGCTCATGCTTAAATAAATAATAGCCCATATAAATTTAAAAGATGAGGCCCAACTCAATAAAATATGAATGGCCCAGACTGAATAAAATAAATCGGGCCCAACTAAATAAAATTAAAAATCGGCCCAAGCTTTTAAAAATCGCAGCCCAAATCTATTTAAAAATCGAAGCCCATCACTCATAAAAATCGGCCCAAATACTCGGCCCAAATCCCTCAAGCCCAAACCTCTACCCTATTTCCCTTCTCTTCCTTCATTCTCACGCACACAACACATCTCTCTCTCCCTCTCAGCCGCTCACTCTCTCTCGCTCTCTGCCTCTCGAAGTTTCACCGCCGCCGGAGCTCGCCGGAGAAGCGAGCGGCGACAGGCTAGACCTCTGCTGCTACTCCATCGTGCCCGGCGACAACGACGCTCCGGCCACTTCTCCCTCGAGTTCTCAACTGTTCGTAACTCTCTCTTCCTCCGTCCGTGGCCGAGCGACAGCGGCAGGGCCGCCGCGCCCTGGCCTCCTTCTGCTCTCTCTCAAACCTCCCGGCGACAGTAACCCATGGCCGCCGCCGTTCTCCCCTCTGTTCACCGAACCCGGCGGGAACAGCCTCTGTTCTCCCTCTCCCCCTTGGCGACGACGGACGCCGCCGCCTCCCTCGATCTCTCTCTTCGGCGACTGCAATGACAGCCACCGCCGTCTCTCCCTCAGATCTCCGACATCTCTCTCTCTCCAGCCGTGGCCGGGCAGCAGCGGCACCGCCGCCGTGCCCTGCCTCCCTCCGCTGAACCCACAGCCGCCCATCTCTCTCCACCCCCCTCTCTCTCCGGCCGACAGCAGTAGATGGAGCAAACTGCCGCCGCCGTGCCGCCCTCGACAAAACCCAGCCCAGACCCGGCTCAGAGAGGCAATAAGGCCCTTGCCTCGCCTTCGGCTCTATACAGCAAAATCAAAGGCGGGGAACAAAAATAAAACTTAAATTTCTACCTTTTCTTTCTTTTCTTTTTACAGACATGCTTGAATGTAAAAATTAAACACCTATATGAACAGAGTGTATGTAGATGCATTTGAAATGCCATTTTGTTTAATTACTGAGAATGCTATATGCGGTGCTGTGCATATGTGTTGCTGGGTATATTAGTTTACTGGAATGGCACAAACGAAGTGCTTGATTAAAGCTGTAAAAGCTAATGAGACGAAGAGTTCAAGAGGGAACCTTTAGGAACTTGGTTTGGTTGCTGGAATCGAGCTATGGCCGCTCTGCACTTGAATTCTTGCTGTGAAAAGAAAGTCTGAAAATTTTGGGTATTGAGAATGCCAACTGAAATTGGCTTGAACGTGCTTAAGCAATGAAATTTGACAGCCTGCCCTTAGGCATGGCTGGAAAGTGAAATTTGGGGCTGGTAGGGTGGCTGGAAAGAGTGTAGACAGCCTGCCTTTAGGCATGGCTTAAAGCTTAAAGCTGATTTTGGGGGTTGTTTAAAAAGACAAGGTATGGTGTAGGGTGTAGTGTTGATTGGACTAATAAAATCCCTCAGGATAAAATATCGGGATTGTAATAATACTTCAGGGTTCGCTAAATAAATAGCTCGTGAAAATACTTGAATGCTAAATTAAATAAATATGCAATGCATATAAATTAAATAACTAAATTTACAAATGTTTTTTTTTTTAAATCATTTTTGTTGGAATTAAAAATAAATTCTTTTTCTCAATCCGGCGTGAATCATCTTAAATCTAAGTTTAAAATAAATTCTAAATTTAGCTAGGAAAAAGCGGGGTGTTACATCCCTCCCTCCTTATAAAAATTTCGTCCTCGAAATTGCATATCTGGGTAATCTAGTTTGGGATACTAGACTTCACTATCAGTGCGGCTACATAGCTTGATGCTTATCACATTTTCTAATCGTGAGAATGCTACGTCTCATGTCTCGAGAACTGTTGACAAATGAACTCATTCTAATCATACTATGCTTATCGTGATCAAAGAAGATCTTATTGGGACAACTATATAGTACGAGTTTATACATTGGGATAACTAAATTGACAATCACCGAGATCATAGTCATGTGGGCTGGCCAGACCCAACAAAACGAATCACTCAGTCAAATGGGAGCTTCGCCCCCAATCATGTCAACGTCTTATTCATGTAAGGCTCTGGTCAAACTTCTAACTTAAAACACTTACTAACAAGTACTTCATCATAAGTCACTGGTACCATGAAAGTCCATTCTATGCCGTTCTAGCAAAGCTATCACAACTGACATCATAATCATAAGCAACATAAGTTCTTATGTGAAAAACTTAATCTCACTGCTATTGAAATAGCTCAAATGAATCCTTAGTCTTAAGGCAGTGCCTTTATGTTGTAACATCTCTATGTTACACATTTCTATCTTACCAGTCTTTACTTAATTCGATCAAGCGGTGCTATCACGATTAACATTCTCAAAGCATTCTTGGGTGGTTCTCAAACGATTTGTAAAAGAACTCATCATTCTAATCATATAGGCAGTGAACCTAAAATGATAACATAAAACTTTCTCATCATTCATTCATACATACATATATTTGCTTTCTTTGAAATTTTGAGTCATATGGACATTAAATGTCCCTTTCATGAAAAACTTTGCTTATGCCGGAAAGATTCAAGGAATCTAACTCGACCATACATACATACATACATTGATTCGTTAAGGGCTCGGGTTGTCCCAAACACGAAATACATTCATTGAGTCGTTATGGGTTCGGGTAGTCCCAAACACGACAAAAAGCATTCACATAGCATCGTAAACATAAGGCGCACATTTTCTTGAAAACTTTCATAACATATGAAATACATATATGTATATTTTTGAAACTATTATCGTACCTTGGTTGCGGCAGTGTGACGGTGAGCTGAGGGCTACTGACATTCTTAGAAGTCTAGAGATACTATTCTAGACTCAACATCAAAAGCTTATGGTTATCAGAGTCATGAAAGAAAACTCATGTTCTGATACCATTCTGTCACACCCCAATTCTTGAAGGAATAAATATAATCGAGGTGTGAATAATTCATAGAAATAAACAAGAGAAATACCTTGTTAAAACCCGAAATAGGATAGAAACTCGGGCTATGCCCCTTTGGATCATAAGTTTTGTTTCATGCTTCTGACAACCGACATTCATTGGCATAAATTTAGTAGTGAAGAATCTAAGTTCGGTCAAATATATCATTTAAAATTTAACATGAAGATCTTAAGTTGGAAAAACAAAAGACTGAAATGAGTAATTGCTACAGCGGAAGTCTAACATAGGAATTTAACTCTAGCCTCAGCTCCGTCCCGTCAGCACCGGCCAGCCAACCTGAAAACATTTGAAAGTATTTTTGGGCTAAGTACTAATGTACTTAGTGGGCATGCATTTTCTGAAACATTTTATATTTTCGTAAAGACAGTTTATCCAATTATACTTGACATGACTTAGAAGGTTTTAAAATGAAATAACTTCTAAGCATGTTAAAACATTTTTCATTTGTGCGCACATGTCACACTCCCTTTCTGTTACTCGCTGTGATCCCGGACCTCTAGCCACCGACGGATCTCTGTCTCCCGCTGACTTGAACTGAGGGCGTAACCCAGACAAGTTTACTTTGACCTCGGGACGCTACCCAGGCAGGCCTGATATTTCTCATGCTCCGGAACACATCCAGCCGAGCACCCTTATAACGCCTCTGGTTAGAGCCCGATGGAGATCAACCCACCGAGTCAACTAACAAGTGTACACAATTCTCAAACAACGTATTAGGTCATAAGAGAACCTCAATTGATTAACTGCGCGAGCCTTAAACAGAGCAGAGTGCACATAAACATTTTATTGGATAAACAGTTTTCTGTCACACCCCAATTCTTGAAGGAATAAATATAATCGAGGTGTGAATAATTCATAGAAATAAACAAGAGAAATACCTTGTTAAAACCCGAAATAGGATAGAAACTCGGGCTATGCCCCTTTGGATCATAAGTTTTGTTTCATGCTTCTGACAACCGACATTCATTGGCATAAATTTAGTAGTGAAGAATCTAAGTTCGGTCAAATATATCATTTGAAATTTAACATGAAGATCTTAAGTTGGAAAAACAAAAGACTGAAATGAGTAATTGCTACAGCGGAAGTCTAACATAGGAATTTAACTCTAGCCTCAGCTCCGTCCCGTCAGCACCGGCCAGCCAACCTGAAAACATTTGAAAGTATTTTTGGGCTAAGTACTAATGTACTTAGTGGGCATGCATTTTCTGAAACATTTTATATTTTCGTAAAGACAGTTTATCCAATTATACTTGACATGACTTAGAAGGTTTTAAAATGAAATAACTTCTAAGCATGTTAAAACATTTTTCATTTGTGCGCACATGTCACACTCCCTTTCTGTTACTCGCTGTGATCCCGGACCTCTAGCCACCGACGGATCTCTGTCTCCCGCTGACTTGAACTGAGGGCGTAACCCAGACAAGTTTACTTTGACCTCGGGACGCTACCCAGGCAGGCCTGATATTTCTCATGCTCCGGAACACATCCAGCCGAGCACCCTTATAACGCCTCTGGTTAGAGCCCGATGGAGATCAACCCACCGAGTCAACTAACAAGTGTACACAATTCTCAAACAACGTATTAGGTCATAAGAGAACCTCAATTGATTAACTGCGCGAGCCTTAAACAGAGCAGAGTGCACATAAACATTTTATTGGATAAACAGTTTTCTGTCACACCCCAATTCTTGAAGGAATAAATATAATCGAGGTGTGAATAATTCATAGAAATAAACAAGAGAAATACCTTGTTAAAACCCGAAATAGGATAGAAACTCGGGCTATGCCCCTTTGGATCATAAGTTTTGTTTCATGCTTCTGACAACCGACATTCATTGGCATAAATTTAGTAGTGAAGAATCTAAGTTCGGTCAAATATATCATTTGAAATTTAACATGAAGATCTTAAGTTGGAAAAACAAAAGACTGAAATGAGTAATTGCTACAGCGGAAGTCTAACATAGGAATTTAACTCTAGCCTCAGCTCCGTCCCGTCAGCACCGGCCAGCCAACCTGAAAACATTTGAAAGTATTTTTGGGCTAAGTACTAATGTACTTAGTGGGCATGCATTTTCTGAAACATTTTATATTTTCGTAAAGACAGTTTATCCAATTATACTTGACATGACTTAGAAGGTTTTAAAATGAAATAACTTCTAAGCATGTTAAAACATTTTTCATTTGTGCGCACATGTCACACTCCCTTTCTGTTACTCGCTGTGATCCCGGACCTCTAGCCACCGACGGATCTCTGTCTCCCGCTGACTTGAACTGAGGGCGTAACCCAGACAAGTTTACTTTGACCTCGGGACGCTACCCAGGCAGGCCTGATATTTCTCATGCTCCGGAACACATCCTGCCGAGCACCCTTATAACGCCTCTGGTTAGAGCCCGATGGAGATCAACCCACCGAGTCAACTAACAAGTGTACACAATTCTCAAACAACGTATTAGGTCATAAGAGAACCTCAATTGATTAACTGTGCGAGCCTTAAACAGAGCAGAGTGCACATAAACATTTTATTGGATAAACAGTTTTCATTACATTAAATAAATAATTTGCATTTCATTGAAACATTTAGAGCTTAATAACTCAATCATACTTTGTACATTTGGAAAGTAATGCCCACCTGGTTAGGCAAAGCCTGAAGATCATAATCACTTATAAACCTGTCTTGGGAAAGCAGCGCTAATCCCCCTGGTCACAAAGCCTACAAGAAATTCTATTCTTAATAGGTCTCGTGAAGCTAATCTTAATTCATGGTGAAGTGCTTAATATTCTATGATTCACTTAGCCGGGTTTTCAAAATTTAATGAATAAATAATTGAAAACATTTCTCTTGAGTTAAGAACACCAACAATATTCTTACTCATCTTTCTTTAATAATTGGAATTATAAATAAAACCAATTAAATCATAAATACTTTTTATTTCATGATGCAAATGAAATGTCATGTCATGCTTAGCATATGATAAGTAATTACTTAAAATATGCACTTAATAATAATTTAATATTATTATAAAAATTATCCTTTAAATAAATTAATCAAACTAATAATAGTTCAATTAATTAAAAATAAGAAAGCTCAATTTAATTAATTGAAGGCAATCCAAAGTCTTTAAAAATAATTAATCAAACTAATTAATAGTCTAATTAAATAAAATAGGGAACCCATTTAAATAGATGAAATAGAGCTCATGCTTAAATAAATAATAGCCCATATAAATTTAAAAGATGAGGCCCAACTCAATAAAATATGAATGGCCCAGACTGAATAAAATAAATCGGGCCCAGCTAAATAAAATTAAAAATCGGCCCAAGCTTTTAAAAATCGCAGCCCAAATCTATTTAAAAATCGAAGCCCATCACTCATAAAAATCGGCCCAAATACTCGGCCCAAATCCCTCAAGCCCAAACCTCTACCCTATTTCCCTTCTCTTCCTTCATTCTCACGCACACAACACATCTCTCTCTCCCTCTCAGCCGCTCACTCTCTCTCGCTCTCTGCCTCTCGAAGTTTCACCGCCGCCGGAGCTCGCCGGAGAAGCGAGCGGCGACAGGCTAGACCTCTGCTGCTTCTCCATCGTGCCCGGCGACAACGTCGCTCCGGCCACTTCTCCCTCGAGTTCTCAACTGTTCGTAACTCTCTCTTCCTCCGTCCGTGGCCGAGCGACAGCGGCAGGGCCGCCGCGCCCTGGCCTCCCTCTGCTCTCTCTCAAACCTCCCGGCGACAGAAACCCATGGCCGCCGCCGTTCTCCCCTCTGTTCACCGAACCCGGCGGGAACAGCCTCTGTTCTCCCTCTCCCCCTTGGCGACGACGGACGCCGCCGCCTCCCTCGATCTCTCTCTTCGGCGACTGCAATGACAGCCACCGCCGTCTCTCCCTCAGATCTCCGACATCTCTCTCTCTCCAGCCGTGGCCGGGCAGCAGCGGCACCGCCGCCGTGCCCTGCCTCCCTCCGCTGAACCCACAGCCGCCCATCTCTCTCTACCCCCCCTCTCTCTCCGGCCGACAGCAGTAGATGGAGCAAACTGCCGCCGCCGTGCCGCCCTCGACAAAACCCAGCCCAGACCCGGCTCAGAGAGGCAATAAGGCCCTTGCCTCGCCTTCGGCTCTATACAGCAAAATCGAAGGCGGGGAACAAAAATAAAACTTAAATTTCTACCTTTTCTTTCTTTTCTTTTTACAGACATGCTTGAATGTAAAAATTAAACACCTATATGAACAGAGTGTATGTAGATGCATTTGAAATGCCATTTTGTTTAATTACTGAGAATGCTATATGCGGTGCTGTGCATATGTGTTGTTGGGTATATTGGTTTACTGGAATGGCACAAACGAAGTGCTTGATTAAAGCTGTAAAAGCTAATGAGACGAAGAGTTCAAGAGGGAACCTTTAGGAACTTGGTTTGGTTGCTGGAATCGAGCTATGGCCGCTCTGCACTTGAATTCTTGCTGTGAAAAGAAAGTCTGAAAATTTTGGGTATTGAGAATACCAACTGAAATTGGCTTGAACGTGCTTAAGCAATGAAATTTGACAGCCTGCCCTTAGGCATGGCTGGAAAGTGAAATTTGGGGCTGGTAGGGTGGCTGGAAAGAGTGTAGACAGCCTGCCTTTAGGCATGGCTTAAAGCTTAAAGCTGATTTTGGGGGTTGTTTAAAAAGACAATGTATGGTGTAGGGTGTAGTGTTGATTGGACTAATAAAATCCCTCAGGATAAAATATCGGGATTGTAATAATACTTCAGGGTTCGCTAAATAAATAGCTCGTGAAAATACTTGAATGCTAAATTAAATAAATATGCAATGCATATAAATTAAATAACTAAATTTACAAATGTTTTTTTTTTTTAATAATTTTTGTTGGAATTAAAAATAAATTCTTTTTCTCAATCCGGCGTGAATCATCTTAAATCTAAGTTTAAAATAAATTCTAAATTTAGCTAGGAAAAAGCGGGGTGTTACAAGTTGTGTAGGTGCTGAAATCCTATACGAGGTGTGTAGGTGGAGAAATCCTACGCGAGGTGTGTAGGTGCTGAAGAGAGTTTATCTTCAGTTCACGGTTTGCAGTGCACCAGGCAAGCACTTGCGGAGTGGATTGTTGGTCTGATCAACTAGCCGTGGATGTAGGAAAGAGTTTTTCCGAACCACGTAAAAGTCTCTGTGTTATTTACAGCTTTCAGTTTTACATTCTTAACTGTGCTATTTCTATTGATAAAACTGAACACTGACTAACTGCTAGAGAAACCTTAATCCAACTATCTGCTCCACCGAGGCTATTCGAAACTAAGTTTAATTTCCGCTGCGTGTGATATCAATCTGACTGAACTATCCTCTGATAGTAAGGAAGAGTGATATCATCTCTATCTTTGCAAACACGACTGAAGCCCTTACGTGGATCAGTTAAGTTCTTGTGACTTAACTGATAACTCTTTACTGAAGAGCTTTCAGTATCAGTCGTCAACCCTGTTGGTCAAAACTAATTTCGGTTAAACAGGTGTCTGGTTTGCTTGTAAAGTTTCTTTTCTATCTCTGACTGAGATCCCTCTGATTGAGGTTGGTAGATAGACCAAAAATAGCCTATAGGTGTATTCCTCCCCCCATACACTTATTCGAGACCCCCCGGACCTAACAATTGGTATCAGAGCAGGTTGTTCGCAAGAACTATCTGTATCTGACTAGTTCCTACTTGAACTAGATCCTTTCTTAAAGGTCTCGAAGAAGTTTTACTCTTTCTTATTTTTGTGCTTGCTATTTGCTCTATCTGCTGTTATCTGTTCTCTCTTTTTTGATGGAGACTAACCACAGCAGATTATCTTCTCTACCTATGTTTAGTATTGAAAAATACGACATATGGAAGTTTCGGCTTGAAAGCTTCCTCACCGCCCAACATTGCAGAATGTGGAAAGTCATCACCAGCGGTCCGATCATCATCACCGAAACTGTAAAAAGGGTTCCTACTGACATCCATCAGGAACCTTACGATGAGGACCAGCCCAAGTCTAAGGCAGACTTCACCACAGAAGAAAGGAAGCAAGATGAGTTAGACAACCTCGCCAAAAGCATCATCTCCGGCACCGTTCCTGACAAGTATGTCATGAAGATTATCAAGTGCAGAACAGCAAAGGAGATGTGGGACATTCTGGAAAGAATGTGCGTAGGTTCTGAGGAAATCAAGGAGAATAAGCTATCCATAGCTTGCCAGAAATTCGACTCCTTCCTCATGCTCAAGAATGAATCTGTCGAGGAAATGGAACAAAGATTCAATCTTATATTGAATGAAGTTCAATCCATTTCCAAAGACAAATACACTCAACGAGAAATCAACCTGAAGATTCTTCGAGCACTGCCACGTGGAGAATGGCAGATCTACTCAGTCGCTCATCAGCATAAGCCAGGATTCAGTCAGCTCCCGACAAACAAGCTTTTCTCCGATCTCATGGCAAATGAGTTCGACCTTATGAGAAATCTTGGTAACAAGAAGGCTGGAGGATCAGACGAAGATGGTCCATCAACCTCAAGAGGAGTTGCACTGAAGGCCTCGATCAGAGAAGGCAAGAAGCAGATCAAGGAGCCAACGGAACTCAACCCTGAGGACTTCTTCAGTCAATATGCCCTATTGACTGACAGATTCAACAAGATGGAGTCCAAGTTCCGGAAGTACAGAAGGTTCCACAAGCAGCACTACAAGGGAAAATAAAGAGAAGGGGACTCCAGACATTCCACAGATCGAAGCGGAGAAAGGAAGTCAGCCGCTTACGACATCAAAGAATTGGAATGCTTTGGATGTAGAAAGAAAGGGCACTTTCGAAATGAATGCCCTGAATTGACTCCAGCTGAGCGTAGGGAACTGAAAGCAAAGAAAGATCGCAGATCTTTGAAGAAGAAAGCCATGGTTGCTGATGATGCTGATTCATCCAACGACACATCAGAATCATCCGACTTCGACAGTTCCAGCTCAGATGATGAGAGCCGAGCCCTGATGGCCAATGAATCAGAAAGTGTAGCCGACAACAGCTACGACAATGGAATGAATGGCCCAGAGGTCAATGTCAGGAAACATAAAAAGAAGGAAGAGGCCAAAGCTTCAATCAGAACGTGGTATCTGGATAGTGGCTGTTCGAAGCATATGACGGGCTACAAAGAATATCTATCCCAGTATGTCGAGAAAGCTGGATCCAAAGTTGCATTCGGAGATAACTCGATTGGAGAAACAAAAGGCTACGGTGTGCTCAACATGGGTAACGCCAGTATCAGTAATGTTAGCTTTGTTTCTGGTCTTAAACATAATCTGTTGTCTGTGAGTCAATTTTGTGACAGTGGTTTCACAGTGAAAGTCAAAAAGGATGAATTCACTGTTAGAAACAATCAGAAAAAGGTGGTTCTGAAGGGATTCAGACAAGGGAGTCTCTACGTCTTTTCTTGGGAAGACAGCCCACCAGAAACGTGCCTCATCAGCAAGAGCAGCTCGGAGCTCAATTGGCTATGGCACAAGAGACTCAACCATCTCAACTTCAAGACGATCAACAAACTTGCTAAACATCAACTGGTAGAAGGTCTTCCTTCTATTGTATTCCAGAAGAAGCAAGAATGTGAAGCATGCCTCAGAGGAAAGCAGACGCGGACGTCATTCAAGTCAAACACAGGACACTCCTCTGGAAGGATTCTGCATCTACTTCACATGGATCTGTTTGGCCCGATCACTCCAGGAAGCTACAACGGTAGAAAGTACACCTTGGTAGTTGTGGATGATTACTCACGATATACTTGGGTTATCTTTCTCTTCAAAAATAAGGAGACACTGGAGGAACTGCCAAAGCTGCTGAGAAGACTGAGCGTTGAAAAGGAAGTCAACATCATCAGCATCAGATCAGATCGTGGGACTGAGTTCCTCAATACTGTCATTCGTGAGTATTGTGATGAACAAGGAATCAGTCATCAAACTTCTGCAGCAAGAACTCCCCAGCAGAATGGAGTCGCAGAAAGAAGAAACCGGTCTCTAAAGGAAGCAGCCAGGACGATGCTAGCCGAGTCAAAACTTCCCTTAAAGTTTTGGGCCGAAGCAGTCAACAACGCATGCTACACGCAGAATCGCTCCTTCCTCACTCAGAGACATGGAAGAACTCCATACGAGTTATGGAAGAACAGAAAGCCTTCGATTGCCTACTTTCATGCTTTCGGTTCTAAGTGTTTCATACACAACAATGATAAGAAGAGGTTGAACACCTTCGATAGCAAGGCTGATCCAGGAGTCTTCCTTGGATACTCTGGAACAGAACGTTCAAGCAAAGTCTATCGAGTGTTCAATACTCAAACTCTCTATGTAGAAGAAACACCTCATGTGATCTTTGATGAGTCTACAGATGGTTTCAGGGAACAAGATGCTGAAAAGGTTGTTCAGATCGCTGAAGGTTCCAAAGCTGAAATCCACACTGTCGAGCCCTCTACTGTCTTGGTGTGGGGACCTGGCAAAGATGAAGATACTGAGATGCTTCAGTATCAGAAGATCAACCAACGGTCTGAAGTTCAGACTGGAGTCAATGCAGATGGCATCAGTCAAGGGGGAACTCCATTTGCTGAAGTTCAAGTTGAACGCGCAGAAGCCGCCCCAGCTCAACTCACCCCTGCTCCAGAAGGTGCTCAACATCCCAGAGCTATTCTGACCGAAGAAACTCCACCATCCCCTGAAGAGATCAAGAAGTATCGAAGATGGTTTGAACTCCACTCTAAGGAGAACATCATTGGAGAACCATCAGATGGCGTCAAGACTCGGAGATCAATGTGCAACCTCGTCTTCGACATCAACCAGAACTGCATCAACGAAGATAAGAATTTCAGCTGTTTCTTATCAACTACAGAGCCCAAGGATATTGAAGAAGCTCTGAAGTCCACTGAATGGGTCATCGCAATGCTAGAGGAACTCAATGAATTCAACCGGAATTCAGTTTGGGAGCTTGTGGATCGACCAGACGATGCTAAGGTGATTGGCTTGAAATGGATTTTCAAGAACAAGGAAGACAAAGAAGGAAACGTTGTGAGAAACAAAGCAAGGCTTGTGGCTAAAGGATACAGTCAAGAAGAAGGAATCGACTACGACGAGACATTTGCCCCAGTTGCCAGATTGGAAGCAGTCAGACTCTTCTTAGCCTTCGCAGCTCACAAAGGTTTCAAGGTACACCAAATGGATGTCAAATGTGCATTTCTTAATGGAGTGCTCACAGATGAAGTCTATGTAGAACAACCTCCCGGATTTGAGGTTGTTGGACCAGAAAAGGTGTACAAGCTGAAGAAAGCGCTCTATGGATTGAAGCAAGCACCAAGAGCGTGGTATGATACTCTCTCTGAGTATCTGATTGAACAAGGCTTCAAAAAGGGATCTGTGGACAGAACCTTGTTCGCTCTCAAAGAAGGAGAAGATCTCTTGCTTGTTCAAATTTATGTCGATGACATAATCTTCGGATCCAAATCCGAACGCATGTGCAATAAGTTTGTTGACATCATGACGAACAAATTCCAAATGTCCATGATGGGAGAAATGAATTTCTTTCTCGGATTGCAAGTCAAGCAGACCAAAGAAGGAATACTGATCAGTCAGTCCAAGTATGCCAAGGAGCTGATAGCTAAGTTCGGTATTCAGCACATGAAATCAGTCAAGATCCCAATGAACACAAACTGGAAAGTCGATCCAGATTCAGAAGGAAGCTCTGTCTCTTCGAAGAAGTACAGAGAAATCATTGGATCTTTGCTGTATTTGACTGCGAGCAGACCAGATATCGCATTTGCAGTCGGGGTTTGTGCAAGATATCAATCAGATCCTAAGGAAGCTCATTTGGATGCAGCTAAGCGGATTCTGAGATATCTCAAGGGCACACCCAATTTAGGATTGTGGTACCCAGCAGACGACGACATCAAGCTTACCGGATTTTCAGACTCCGACTTCGGTGGATGCAAGCTTGATCGCAAGTCAACCTCCGGAACTTGTCAATTCCTAGGCAACAAGCTCATCTCTTGGTTTTCAAAGAAGCAGACTTCAGTCGCCACCTCTACAACTGAAGCTGAATATGTTGCTGCCGGAAGCTGCTGCTCACAAATCCTGTGGTTAGTCCATCAACTAAAGGACTATGGGATCGAAGAAAAGGAAGTTCCTATCTATTGCGACAGCTCCAGTGCTATTGCAATCTCCCAGAATCCAGTTCATCACACCAGAGTTAAACACATTGAGATTCGACATCACTTCATTCGTGATCATGTCGAAAAGAAGAATATCTCTGTGGAATGGATTCTCACTGCTATTCAGAGAGCGGACCTGCTGACCAAGGCTCTTCCAGAAGAGAGGTTCAATGATCTATGTGCAAAGATCGGCCTCATCAACCCTGAAGAGTGATGCTGTGTTTGAAGATTTTCTCAAACAGTCTTGCTGACTGGTGGTCAACCAACTGCTGCTTCTACGATCGCCGACGTGGAATGCAATGAAGTCCGAATACTCATCTGAAGAAGAAGTCATCCTGATGATTCAATCAGGATCACGTGGTATCAACTGACTACAATGTTTAGTTGATCAGTAAGTATTTTAAATGCTTACCTTTTCAAAAATCAGTTATTTCAGTTTAGAGCTTTAAGTGTTTCGTTCAAAACCTTTTCTCTAACTGATCAGTTTTCTTCAAAAACTTTAACTGATTGTTGGAATTGTTGGAAAATGGAATATCCGAAAAGGACAAGATTTTTATAAAGAGAAAATCTGTTTTGATTGAACTTGTCCTGATCTTTTTGCTAAAAATCCTTCCAACCTTTTTGCCTCTGCAATAAAATTTCTTGAAATACTCATTGACATGACATATGTAATGATGCTTTTCAAAGTCCTTCGCAGTGACGGCGAACGCGAAATTTTTCTTCAATTGCAATTTAGGCATAGTTTTCGAAAAACCTTTTCATCTTCTACATGGTTCACATCTTGTCTATTTATACACCATGCTGTCTGCACGACTTTTCTGCATAAACTAACAACTCTCCACAGCCTTCACTGTGAGAAAAAGTTTCAATTTCTTTTAAAAATTGCAGAGAAAATTTGTTCCGACTAAAGGAGAAATCTATGACTGCAAAGTCATGGAGTGGAAGAATGACACTCATAGTCTTGGTCTTCACCGGACCCTTCCACTGGATCACAACGTCTCTCCGACGTCAAAGTTTGCTCTACCCTCACTTGTATCCAGCGAAACGAGCGTCTTCTATCCTCATGCCCGGTGCATTGGTTTGTAGTACCTGTCTGAAAAAGGACAGACTTCATCGTCTTCACCAAAAAGCTTCTAGCTCTTTGTGGAGAACCGATGCGGAGCAACAACAATGAGCTGGAACTCATTGTCAACCGGCGCTATGTCAACAGGGAGACCCTCACAATCTCCTCTGTTTTGACAACCCCTCATCTCTCAAAACCTCTGCTTCTCTTCTTTTTCCTCGTCATCTGTTTCTTCTTCCTAACCTCCTTCTAAGCCTTCGCCTTCTTCATCCCCCATGACCCCAATATCTTCCACCTGCGAACTTACCTTCGCATGGTCTTCGCTTACTTCTTAGGTTCGTCCTTCTTTTTGATGTTGCCAAAAAGGGGGAAAGAAGAACAATCTAATGGACCTAAGTAAGGTTAAGCAACATGATCATCCTTCATCCGATGATCATGAGGAAGATACACCAAGAGGAAGAGACCTCAATTCAACGGAAAACAAGTGAGAGTGGAACAAGCTTAGGAACATGAAGACACGAAGACAGAAGATGAAGATCAAGAAGTTCAAGGGCGCAGCCAAGCCGACTGCTGGAGTCCATGGTTTAACCATGAAGTCTTTTTTTGTTGTTTATCGTTTTACTCCAATGTAAGTCTTGCTCTGTACCTCGACTGATGGCTTATCAGTCCTATTAATAAAATGAACTTCTTATTGATCTCACCCTGAAGACAATAACTCTTTGTCCAGGCTCTGATTTATGGTTTTTCTGTCTTCTTTAAGTTCTGTGTTTAGAACTGTTTTCGTTCTTGCTCTAAGTATAAGTTGTTTAGGTTCTATTGTTAAGGGGGAACTGTTTTCACCCCTCGTCTAGAACTTATACTGAGAGCTCAGTCTTTTTTATTGTCTAGAACTGCTGTGTGGTTTTGGCATCATCAAAAAGGGGGAAAGTGTTGGGAACCTTGTGGAATATCCTAACCCTTGTTTTGATGATACCAAAATTCATAGGACTTAGATGTAATAGACTAGAATCGTTTTGAACTCAAGTGTTAGAGTTCGTTTCTAGTTTAGCTGCGGTGTCAAAGACTGAAGACTGAAGAATGAAGACTGAAGACTGAAGACTGGAGTTACCAACTGAAGTATCAGTTGAAGAATCAGCTGAAGACTGATTATTTAATGCGCGTCATAGACTGATACTAAAGTCAAGTATCAGTTGAACATTCCTCCTAAGACTGATCTTCCAACGTTCAGAGGAAGCCACGTACGCTCAAGTACAACCGCATTAAATGCAGAGATATCTCAATATCTTATCTGTGCAGAGGTCATTCCTATCTGGTGGTTACTTTTCAGAGATGTCACATCTCCTGTCGATCAAAGAGAGCCGTTTCCACACAGACAAGGAACCTCGAAGATTGAAGCCTCAGCCCAAATTCGAATTGCTCTCCAACGGAAGAAATCTTGTGGACGATTTACGCCAACGGATCTATTCAAGAATTCTCCTACAAATAGCGCTCGAGGATCACTTCAATCTTCACCGATTCAGCTACATAAGCTGAAGCTCTGCCGAAATAGCTACTCAGCCCAAAGCTTAAACCACTCAAAGCTTGAATCGAAGAAGAGAATTCCAAAGCCAAAATCAGTCACTGCTGATTACATACATTCTCTTAGACCCTAGGCATATATTCTGTGTACTCAGAAGCCAAAGGTCAAACTTGCTTCAAAGAACTTGTTCTTTGTAAGTATAGTTGGCACTCGTTTAAACCTCTCCCCCATAAGAGTGTTTGAGTGATTCGGAGATTCAGGATGGTACTCTGAACTCTGAAAGAGAAGTCTGAGCACGAGGTGTGCTTAGCAGGGAAATCCTACGCGAGTTGTGTAGGTGCTGAAATCCTATACGAGGTGTGTAGGTGGAGAAATCCTACGCGAGGTGTGTAGGTGCTGAAGAGAGTTTATCTTCAGTTCACGGTTTGCAGTGCACCAGGCAAGCACTTGCTGAGTGGATTGTTGGTCTGATCAACCAGCCGTGGATGTAGGAAAGAGTTTTTCCGAACCACGTAAAAGTCTCTGTGTTATTTACAGCTTTCAGTTTTACATTCTTAACTGTGCTATTTCTATTGATAAAACTGAACACTGACTAACTGCTAGAGAAACCTTAATCTAACTATCTGCTCCACCGAGGCTATTCGAAACTAAGTTTAATTTTCGCTGCGTGTGATATCAATCTGACTGAACTATCCTCTGATAGTAAGGAAGAGTGATATCATCTCTATCTTTGCAAACACGACTGAAGCCCTTACGTGGATCAGTTAAGTTCTTGTGACTTAACTGATAACTCTTTACTGAAGAGCTTTCAGTATCAGTCGTCAACCCTGTTGGTCAAAACTAATTTCGGTTAAACAGGTGTCTGGTTTGCTTGTAAAGTTTCTTTTCTATCTCTGACTGAGATCCCTCTGATTGAGGTTGGTAGATAGACCAAAAATAGCCTATAGGTGTATTCCCCCCCCCCCCATACACCTATTCGAGACCCCCCCGGACCTAACAAAGTGAGACTCATTTTCCACTCACAACACACTTTTATCTAATATTTCTTAAAATTCGTGTTACTTAGAAATATTCATATTTTTGTGAGACGGGGAGAGTATATAAGAAAAAATATTTCTAAATATATAATATTATGACTTTTTTTTAATCAATTATGTACAATTTAATTTTTTACATATAAATTATGTTTAATATTTATATTTATTAATTGAGAATGTTACTTAGTTTTAATAATTCATGCAATGCACTAAATAATGTACTAGTATATATATTAAAATAAAATTTTAGCCGTTACTTTTTTATCGTCAAATTTTAAAAAGTCAATTTCATTTTCTAATTAGTAATGCCTATTTTTCCGCTAACTTGATCTTATCATAACTCAATTTTTTATTTTATTTTGTGTCCGTGATTAAAAAAATGTTATATTTCTGTTTTGTTATTTTCTTTTTTCTTCTTTTCTCTTTCTTTCTAAAATTTGTATAGTTTGAGTAATGTTAAATTATTAGACCTATTTTGTGATGAGTTTTTGATTGTTTATGTGTCTTGTTGATTTATATTTTGGTCACATTTGCTCTAAAGTTGATTGATTTAAGCTTATTTGCTAATTTTGTAATCGTAGGATTTTATGCATAAATTGATTAATAAGTGGACAAAAATAAAGACATAATTGAATTACGTGGTCTGAATAAAAATTGAAGTTCATCTCAATACGAATACGTGGGCGAAAATGAATTTAAATTTAGACTTGAAACGAGTGAGAATGATCCAAAACAAAAACACTGCGCACTGTAGTGGCGCGCAACCGGCGGTCGCAAGAAAACATGCGCTCGCCACCTCCTTGAGGCCGTAAGGGCCCTAGGCGACCTCCTAGTGCCCAACCACTGCTGCCCCTAATTCTATATATATTTGTTTCCAATTTTAGCCGCTACTCGACTTTTTTTAGGTTTTAGAATAAGCAACAACAACTTTGGAGTTTTCCAGCCCATTCAAATTAGTTCATAGTTTTTCTTTTACTTTCACAATTCTAACATCAGATCGTGCTTTTAGAATGCTTAGAGCATTCACATAGGTGGTGGCTCATCGCTGGCTCGGGTCGATTTGGGCGATGAGCTACCTGATGTAGAGGGGGAGGCTCGAGTCCTGGCTCATCCGCTCTTCTAGGTTATCGCGTGTCTCACACGCACGAATAAAAAAAATTAAAGTCTGATTTTTAAATTCAACAGCTCTTTTGCCAAAAAAAAAAATCTTCTTCTTTTGCAACGACTCTTTCGATTTTATTTTTTTTCCCATTTATTCAACAACATTCTTGCCCTTTTTAATTTTTTGTTTTCTTCTCCTATAAATATGTACTCTTACCTCAATCAAATTCATTCTTCCACATTACTCTTACCTCAATCAAATTCATTCTTCTTTTGCAACGACTCTTTCGATTTTATTTTTTTCCCATTTATTCAACAACATTCTTGCCCTTTTTAATTTTTTGTTTTCTTGTCCTATAAATATGTACTCTTACCTCAATCAAATTCATTCTTCCACATTACTCTTCCTCGTTAAAAGGGTTTTAACGAGGTTCGGCCCTTAGTTTGCTCTCTGTGCTCTCAAGGGTTTTGGTTCTCTTTTTCTTTCTCTTTTTTAATAAAATCTTATTTTAATAATAATATCTCTTAATTTCAATGGATCCCAACGACCCCAGTACCCCGATTATTTTTTTCCTAATTGGACCAGTGATCTTTCCGGTCCATACTAGCATCCCGACCTTTCGATGGTCAATTTGGGCAACGAGACCCAAGCCATGGGCGAAGGCGAAGCCGCGACAGAGCCATAACCACGGTAACGTCGGAAGGTTCGGTCGTTCAAGTAGGCGGCACTGGCGAAGCCACAAGGCGAGAACAAGGGTCGCCACTCTTACACTCTCGATGAGAACGATCTTATCGCTCGTGTGTGGGTTGAGGAGACCAACGATTCCATCTGTGGTGTCAATCAAAAAGGCGAACACTATTGGGGGCAAGTCGTTGAAAAAGTAAACGCCTTCTTGAACAAGTTGTTTACCCTCCGGAAAATCAAATCTCATTGGGCCTGTGTTAGTTTGGAGGTGAATATGTGGGAGGCTACATGGGTTGAAGCCAACGGCAAGTAGCCATCTGGCCACTCTGACAACATGATCTGGCAAAAGGCCCAAACTTTGTACACATCATGTAGCAAGGGCGTTCCATTTAAGTGGTGGAATGAATAGAGGATTCTCCGGATGAACTGGAAGTTCAAGTCGTTGTACCTCAAATGAGACGTGCATTCCTTCAAGAGGACAAAAACCTCGGAGAGCGGCGACTTCACTACCTTGGCCTCGGGCAAGAAAATATTGTCTTCCCAGCCAATGGATAACAAGGCGGCGAAAGCGGCGGCTTAGGCCAAGGGAAAGGGCAAGGCTCAGACGCTCCTCCGAGTATGTGAAATTTACGGGGGAGATGCGCTCCGCCCTGGAAAAAATTACCGAGGAGTATGAGACAAAGAATCGTCTCAAGAGAGAGATCCATGACGACCGTATGATGGATAGGGATGTCTAATTAGATATTGGATTTTGGATAATTCATTAACCAAACTGAAATTTTCGGGTTCGAGTATCCAATAACCAAAATTTTCGGTTATTGGATCGGTTTTGGTTATCATTTAAAAAAAATCAGTTATCGTTTAACCCGATAACCGATTCGGGTTAACCGAATAATCAAAAAATATTTAATTAATAATTTAATATATATATATATATATATATATTTTTAATTATTAATTGGAAATTTAAATTGAATTGTAGAAATTAAATTAGGGAGGAACCCTAAAATCTAATCTACATAATGCAATAGAATTCGTCCCTTCCCAGACCCAGTTCCTACTTCCCAAATCCCGATCTCCCTTCTCCGACGCCGTGAGCCGCCCTCCGTCCGGCGTTGCCCTCCTGCGCGATGTCCGCTACATCCTGCGCGACATCGCTGCCCTTCGAAACAATACTCCACGCCTCTCCGCCATGCCACTTCGCCACACGTCTGCCGCCCGCAACTCACGGTAAGTCCTCTTCCTGAATCAGCGTACTGATTTTAAATTTATTACAATATGGCTTTTGATTTGTGATTTTTTATTTGTGTAAGTTGTGTCTTGAATCAAGACTCTTGATTTGTGATTTTTATTTCTAATTGACTTATGTTGCCAACGCCCCTACACCTGTACTGTAAATGTGAATTTCAGATATATGTGTGTGTGTCTTCTGCAATTTCTAATTGAACGATGTGAATGTGTTTGTCGTTCTGAATTAGCCTAATTGATTTGTATTTCTAATTGACACCTTATCAGAATACCAGTTTTTGAATTCAGTTTTGCCTAAGTGTGTGCTGAGTTTATTACAATAATCTGAATTTTTGCTTAAGTGTGCGTTGAATTCAGTTTTTGAATTTCTTTGAATTTGTTATGAGCTGGAACTGTATCTTAACTTTTGTAGATAAAATGAAAGCTTCACAAGCTCATACTCAACATGCTTCAAATGCACCTTCAAATAACAATTTGGAGGTGTGTCATCCTCAAGAACATGGAGAGGAACCCCAATCTCAGTCACATACAGAAGCTACTGTGACCACAAGAAAGAAGAGAAAAAATCCCGAGCAAAGATCCTCTCGTTGGGCAGACTACACTGTGATCGAAGTTGAAGTAGGGGATCCTCCCATTTTAAAGAAGAAAGCAAAATGCAACCGGTGCGGCACCTTAATTGCAACTGATTCGTCTAGAAACGACACCATTGGTTTGAAAAATCACACAGAGGTTTGTAAGAGAAAGCACGAGGCGTCAGGTGATCAAGCGAAGTTGAGTTTTTTACATGTTCTCGGTGATGGAAATAGAAGTGGGGCGTTATCAATTTGGAAGTTTAACCAGAAGGAAAGCAAATTGGCTTTGTGTGAGATGATCATTCTAGATGGACTCCCATTAATTAGGTGGTATGCCTAATTTGCCCTTTTTACTCGGCCGCTGGGGTGATTGCTCGGCCGCTGGGATGATTGCTCGGCCGCTGCGCTTAGTGCCATACGCATCATTTTATTTTGCATTTTCCGTCGGCACTTATGGCACTAATCCAAAAGGACCATTTTAAACACTTTTCCACAGGGTTTAGATGTTCCATTTAGGGTTTAGATGTTCGATTTAGGGTTTAGATTATCCATTTATGATTTCTTGATTCTATTATTGTTGTTTATGTAGCACGCATGACACTTATGACACTATTAGTACCATAAATGCCAAAAGCACCATTTTACTTGGTTTTATTTTGGATTTCCGTTGGCACTTTTGGCACTATTAGTTCCATAAGTGCCAACGGAAATCCAAAATAAAACCAAAGTAAAATCTTGGCACTTATGACACTAATAGTGCCATAAGTGTCTAACCCAACCCGGCACGCGACCCGCGTGTCTGATCCTACCCGGTCCGCCTCATTAAGGGTAAAAACGTCCAAATCAATAAAAATTGCCAAATTTTATGTTTTTTCAATGTGTGGCCATAAATTGTGTTTTATGCTTTATTTTAGCTACTTCAAAATTTTACTCTTTATTTTATATAAAAAGTTATTAATAGGATATTATGTAATTACTACAGAATAATAGCACATTATAAATTATAATTTATTTTAAAAAACACTAAATTAATATATAATTTCATTTAATATATTTATCTTTTAAATTCAATTATCTGTTATAAACTAGAGAGAAGCGAGAGAATAGAGAAGAGAATACGAATGAAGTGTATTCAATATGAGGGCCAAAGGCCTCTATTTATACAAGTAGGAAGCTAGGGTTTTAGGGAGATTTCTTGGTCAACACATATAAGATATATCTTATAGATATATTTACAACACTTCCCCTTGATTGACCAATCCCTAAAACAAAAAAATGTTGCCTCATCAAAACCTTGCTAGGAAAACCCAATGGGACAAAACCTAGTCGAAGGAAAAAGAGTACAACTGCTTCCCCTGAACTTGAGATCATTGAATATCTTTGAGTCGACGCATGCCGATCTCGTGTACCAACTTTCTGAATGTCGATGTTGGTAATGCCTTGGTAAATAAGTCCGCCAGATTTTCACTTGAGCGAATTTGTTGCACGTCGATATCGCCACCCTTTTGAAGGTCGTGTGTGTAGAAGAGCTTGGGAGAAATATGCTTCGTCCTATCGCCTTTGATGTATCCTTCCTTGAGTTGCGCGATGCAAGCAGCATTGTCTTCATATAAAACAGTTGGTTTGGCCTTTGATGAAGCTAACCCGCACGACTCTTG
The DNA here is from genome assembly GCF_028751815.1 of Salvia miltiorrhiza. Classification (NCBI taxonomy): domain Eukaryota; kingdom Viridiplantae; phylum Streptophyta; class Magnoliopsida; order Lamiales; family Lamiaceae; genus Salvia; species Salvia miltiorrhiza. The sequence goes on from NC_080388.1 coordinate 36,330,535, forward strand.
GATATGACTCGTCACATTTCTCAACCATACACATTCTCGACTTGTTTCGTGGATTGCAATGATTTCAGAATGATTTGAGGATGTTGCAGTCAAGGTTTGCTTCACAGACTTCCATGATATAGCAATTCCACCACATGTGAAAACACATCTAGTTTGTGACTTAGCTTCATGTGGATCGGATAAAAATCCTCCATCCGAGTACCCCACTAGAGTATTATCAGATTTTTCTTGATAATATAATTCAAGGTTAATGGTAACCCTTTAGATAACGTAGAATGTGTTTAACACCATTCCAATGTCTCAAAGTGGGTGCAGAACTAAATCTTGCTAGAAGATTAACAGAAAAAACTATATCTGGTCTAGTATTATTAGTCAGATAAGTCAACGCTCCAATTGCACTTAGATATGGTACTTCAGGACCAAGTATCGTTTCACCCTCTTCAATTGGTCGAAATGGATCTTTCTTAGTATCAAGAGATCTAACGACCATTGGTGATGCTAATGGATGTGCATTATCCATATAGAAGCGTTTTAACACTTTTTCTGTATATGTGGATTGATGGATAAACGTTCCTCCACGGATACGTTCCATTTGCAAACCAAGACAAAACTTTGTCTTTCCTAAATCTTTCATCTCAAATTCTTTCTTCAAATATTCAGCAGTTTTATTGAGCTCTTCAGGAGTCCCAATTAAATTTAAATCATCAACATAAACTGCTATGATTGCAAATCCACTTTCGGTTTTCTTAATGAAAACACAAGGGCAGATATCATTATTCTTGTATCCTTCTTTTAAAAGATACTCGCTCAGTCTATTGTACCACATACGACCAGATTGTTTCAACCCATACAACGATTTTTGCAGTTTAATTGAATACATGCTTTTGGGTTTTGACTGCAATCCTTCAGGCATTTTAAATCCTTCGGGAATTTTCATATATATGTCATTATCTAATGACCCATATAGATAAGCAGTCACTACATCCATAAGGCGCATATCAAGCCTTTGTGACACAGCCAGATTAATCAAAAATCTGAAAGTAATAGCGTCCATTACTGGAGAGTATGTTTGTTCATAATCAATTCCTGGTTGTTGAGAGAAACCTTGTGCTACGAGTCTTGCTCTATATCTCGTAACTTCATTTTTCTCGTTTCTCTTTCTTACAAAAATCCATCTATATCCAACAGGGATTTTAGATTCCGGAGTTAAGGCTATAGGCCCAAATACTTTCCGGTTATCACAGGAATTTAATTCACTTTCTATAGCTTCTTTCCACTTTGGCCAATCAAGTCTCTGTTTGCATTGTGCAACAGATTTTGGTTCAGGATCCTCATTTAAAACTTGAAGAGCTATATGAAAGGCAAATATATCATCAACGATGATATTTTCTCTCTCTAATATCTGATTTGAATGTAAATAATTTATTGAGATCTCATGATTTTCAGATACTTGTAATTCTTCAGGAATTACATCACTTTCATTTGATTGATTAGTCGTTTTCGTCATTGTTTGGTTTCCATCTTGCCCCTTTCTTTTTCTAGGCATAGAATCTTTGGAACCAACTGGTCGACCATATTTTTGACGAGTTTTAGACTCATTTGCTGCCAAATTTATTTGTCCTTCAAGGACATCAATTTTAGCTGGAGTATTTGCAGCATGTATGTGAGATTGTGTCACTTTTCTTGTATCTACAAAAGCATCAGGAATTTGATTTGCAATATTTTGCAAATCATTGATCTTTTCAATTTCTTGTTCACATTGATTTGTTCTATAATCAAAATGTGATAAGTTTTTCTCATTTCAAGAGAGTTCCTTGTGCTTTTCTGGATGTAGATTTATTCCTCATAATGTTGGAAATGTCATTTCGTCAAAATGACAATCTGCAAAACGTGCAGTAAATAAATCACCTGTTAAAGGTTCTATATACCTTATAACCGAGGGTGAATCAAATCCAACATATATCCCAAGTCTTTGTTGGGGACCCATTTTTGTTCGTTGTGGGGGTGCAATTGGGACTTGAACCGCGCAACCAAAAATTCGTAAGTGAGAAACATCAGGTTCTCGGTAAAAAATAATCTGCATTGGGGAGTATTCATGATTGGCTGATGGCCTTAGTCGAATTAATGTTGCATCATGTAATATGGCATGACCCCAAACAGTAGTTGGGAGTTTTTTTTTTTTTTTTTATGAAATTACATTATAAATAATACAAACCACACACACACCCCACCTAGTGGTTAATGTGGCCGAGAGTACTCGAACCTGTGACCTCTTGGACAACAGGCAACCACCCAACCACTAGGCCATCCCAAGGGGACAGTAGTTGAGAGTTTTGATTTCATAAGTAATGGTCTAGCAATAATTTGAAGACGTTTAATAAATGATTTCGCTAAACCATTTTGAGTATGGACATGAGCTATTGGATGTTCAATCTCAATTCCAATAGCCATACAATAGTTATCAAATGCTTGAGATGTAAACTCACCAGCATTATCAAGACGAATTCTTTTAATTGAATTGTCTGGGAATTGAGCTCTTAATTTTATGATTTGAGCAAGTAGTCTAGCAAATGCTGCATTTCTAGTAGAAAGCAAGCATACATGTGACCATCTAGAAGAAGCATCAATCAATACCATAAAGTATCGAAAAGGTCCACAAGGTGGATGTATAGGTCCACAAATGTCTCCTTGAATTCTTTCTAAGAAAGATGGAGATTCAGTATTAACCTTCGTATATGAAGGTCTAATGACTAACTTGCCTTGCGCACAAGCATCACATGGGAATTCATTTGTAGAAAGAATCTTTTGATTCTTTATGTTGTGCCCATATGAATTATTGATTATTCGGCGCATCATAGTCGCTCCAGGATGTCCAAACCTATCATGCCAAAGCTTAAAGCTTTTTGTATCATTGAACTTTATGTTCATGACATGGTTTGTCTCAATTGCTTTTATGAATGTGTAATACATTCCAGAAGGTAGTGTTGCTAATTTTTCTTTTGTCAGCTTATAGCCTGAAACAAAAGAATTTATGTAAAGATATTCATTGCTACCTTCTGCAATTGTCTCGATGTGGTATCCATTATTGCGGATATCCTTGAAACTTAGTAAGTTCCTTTTGGACTTACTAGAGTACAGGGCATTTTCAATATCTAATTTAGTATCATTTGGTAAAATGATACAAGCTCTTCCGGAGCCTTCAATGATGTTTGATGCACCTGATATTGTGTTAACATTATTCTCATCTAATGTCAACTCAAGGAAACACTGCTTCTTCTTTTGAAGAATAATATGTGTAATTATTTCACCAAGACACATATCATAGGATTCCATATGATGTTAGTGTATAAATGTTCATGCCTTGTTAAAAACCTCTCCGTAAAAACCCCATGGGAAAAATTCGGTAGAGGAAAAGAGTGCAAGACATATATATTTACTCATATATTACACTAGTTGTCTCGTTAAAAACCTTAACTAAGAAAACCTCGTAGGAAAAAAAACTTAGTAAGGGAAAAAGAGTACAACCATTCGGCCTTTAGGGCCGTTTGACCTTCAAGGTCTAATTTTCAAGAGCATGTAATATGGATTGCTCTTGAAGACTATGTAATATTCTTCATGGAATATTGATTGTGCTACATCGGGAGCAACAATATGAATCAAATAGATAAAGATTCAAGGATATGTTATCCAAATATTTAATTTACTTGCTCTTAGAGCATGTAATATTCTTCAGGAATATTACCTGTGCTATTTTAATAGCATCAGTTTAAGATTTTGAATGTAATATTCTTTAAGAATACTACTTGTGTTATTTAAATAGCACCAATTTAAGATCTTGAATGTAATATTATTCAGGAATACTACTTGTGCTATTTAAATAGCATCAATTAATTTTCAAGATCATTTTAAAAAAATAGACTGTATATATATGTGAAAATTTCAAAATATAACATATCAAATCTCAAAATAAGAGCACAAAAAATAAGGAATTAAGAATACAAGTAACAAACCGACATAAATTAAGGCTATTAGATTATGAAAATCTTATTCAGCCAAAGCAAATAACCAATTTCAACTCATAATTTTGTGCTAAAAATAATTTGAGGGAATGATGCAAGCATGATGTTTCCTTGTAAAAGAAAAAGATTTTCGATTGTAAAGTTAAGATAAATCCAATATTAGTATGCTTTGAGCTGGTTATATAGGAGCTAACATGCTTAATGAGTTTGAATTAGAGAACAGTTTGGAATAATTTGAGGATTAGGGGGGGAACAGGTTAACCATACAATTCATATCCTCACAATGATCTGTAAAATTTATGCAATTGAATAAAAGAGCACAACAGATTAACCAAACTCATCACAATCTAATCAAATATCCCAAATATTTAAACAAAAAAAAAAAAATTCCAAAAGATCATGTGTGCCGCCGAGGCATGTCATATGTGACCAAACTAAAGACAAAAGGCATATATATTTCTACAAGTGATGATCTTTAATAAATAAATAAAAATATTGGTTGCACCGAGCCTTATCGAAATAAAAGATTGTTGGTGCTTTAAGATAAACATTTAACAAGTTAATTTGATCGAAAATTTTATCCAATAAATCAACGGTCTGAGATTTTAATATTTAACACAATTCAAGAATACAACTTTAATTGGGTAGAAAGCAATTAAACATATACAGTGGCCATCAATAGATTAATTAAAAACAGAGAATTCAATTGAATACTTTGATTAAATGCATTGCATTACCATTGATATATATATATATACGGCGACATCATTTATTAACGTATTTGAAGTGTTTGCACAAAAACTGGAATCAATCGAATAGCAATGTAATATGTCATAAATTTGATAAGAAATTGAAGCAATCGGAACATTAATTTCTAATAATTTTGATTGCAAATATCAAAAGTAAATTTCGTAAATCTACAATAGTACCTTGCAGGAAAGACACGATTCTTTCCTAGGGCATATCTCCAAATTTACTCAATTGATTGGAGCATCGTGCTGATAACGTGTTATAAACTAGAGAGAAGCGAGAGAATAGAGAAGAGAATACGAATGAAGTGTATTCAATATGAGGGCCAAAGGCCTCTATTTATACAAGTAGGAAGCTAGGGTTTTAGGGAGATTTCTTGGTCAACACATATAAGATATATCTTATAGATATATTTACAACATTATCTATAATTTTATTTTTTGTTATAAATTATTGCGGTGCATCCTACGAAGAGCTATTCTAGTCACATTAAAAAGAAACCCATTATAAAGATTGGCACATAACAAGAAAAAAATTACAATCAGTTACCAAAATTCAGTTATGATTATAAAATCCAAGACTAAGTAATTTAAAATATAATAATGAATTTATCTTAGCCCACATTATCCACCTCAATTGGGCCTTCACTATTACTGGGCTCAAGAAATATTATTCTTCCAAAGAAACCAATGGTATTCGATTGCATGTTTATGGTATTTGTGAATCTGTGATGTATCTAGAGATGGCAATGGATCGTGGACCCGGTCCAGATCCGCAGATCCATATCCATTTTTTAGGATCTGGACCTTAGGAAAAATGGACCCAATGGATTTGGACCGGATCTGGATTATTCCTATAGTTTCCGGATCTGGATCTGGAGCAAAAAATCTGAGACCCAGATCCGGTCCAGATCCAGTCCATGGATCCATTTATATATAAAAATATATATAATGTTATTTATTTTTATCAAACTCTAATCTAATATCTATGGCTAATCTATATATCTCTTTTCATAAATAATATATAATGCAATTAAAGATAATATTTTACTTTTATTTTAATTTAAATTTTAGTTTTCATTATTATTATTATTATTATTATTATTATTATTATTATTATTATTATTGATAACATTAATTTTCTTTTTTCTATGTAAAATAGAGGACACATTGTTCCACTGTTATTTAGTACTTGATTATTATATTCTTATTGTTATTAAACTTCGATAATATTTTTATAGAATATGGTTAATTCATTTATTTTGAATAATTGTTGAAAATCTAGACAATAATTATAATTTTATTTGGGATTAATTTAAGATTTATAAATTTAATTTAGAAGACAAAAAGTATGGATCCGGGTCTGGACCCGAGACCCTGTGGATCTTATGGATCTGGACCTGGATCTCATTTTTTTGGATCCATTGGATCTGGACCGGATCTGGGCCTAAGTCAAAAAATCCGGATCTGGATCTGGACCAAGCAGGATCCAGTCCAGATCCGGCCCATTGCCATCCCTAGATGTATCACGTAAGAAGTGAAGCCCCAATTTATACTATATTAAAAAGAGAGTTTTTAATTTAAAAATTAAGTGATAATTTTTTAATTAGGATAAAATTGAAGATTTATTTATAAGCTATGTATTTTTTCTTTTTCTTTAACTTCTTATTTTTTTATTTTATTTCTTTTTTAAAATTGTGAAATTCGACTAATTATAAAATATTTTATATGCATATCAAATTAAAGATCATGACAAGAGCTTTAATTTGATATATGTTATGTAAATATTGGATTTAAAATATAAAAATTATATTTATTTAAAGATTAAAACTTAAGAAAATTATCTCTCCTCTCTCTTCTTTATTTTTGAATAAATCTATTTTTTTAATTATCTTTTAACTTATATTGTTTTCTTTTTTCACAATATCATTTTTTATTAATATGAATTATTCTTGATTGTTTTTATATTAAACTAAAATATATTTATTTTAATTATAGTATTTTTAATTATATTTATAATATTTATATAATAAATCAAATGATAATCAACTTTACATATAATAAAATATAAAAATATTTTTCGTGCGTTGCACGAGTGCAAATGCATTATATAAAACTAATTTAATAATTTAGCATCTACGCATCAATTGCAACATTTGAGAAAGATGATGCAATCCCAATTATGGTACGAAAGGTTCATCTTGTATTTGTTACATCTTATAATTACTATTTATCGTAACTTTAATACTTTATACGCAAAGTTTACACATATTCTAATAAACCTCTGAAAATGACTTAATATTGTTGTGATCGATTGGAATTATAAACCCAGCCAACACTTTTTAGGTTCTATTTGTTGTATAAAGTTTTTTTAGGGTGACTTCTCTTCTATTGATAAATTTATCATTATAAAGAGAAAAAAAAATCACTTCTTTTTTTCCCTTATTACAAAAGAGAATTCTACGATATTTCATCCTTTATTTTTTGGTGTGATAATATTATTCTTCTTTTGCAGTGAAAAAGAGAAATGAGTAAATGTCAAATTCTATTTTATATGAAATGAGGGAAAAAGAACGGAATAATTTTCCCTCATTTTCCCATGATGAGGGTGAAAGTTCGTTTATCCCTCATTTTCCCATGATAAATTTAGAACCAAAGAGAACGCTCCCTAAGGAGGAATAATATTATCCCTCAATTTATGGTGTGATAATTATTCATCTTTATTGGGAACTTAATGAAATATCTTATCCCTAGTTTTGATTATACCAAAACTCCTAATTCTTATTGTAATAGACTAGAACTTTTTGAACTCAAGTGTTAGAATTCACGCTTTCTAGTTAGATTACAGTTCTAAAGATTGAAGACCTAAAGACTGAAGAATGAAGACCTCAACTGAAGAGAGCTATGAAAAGACAAGTCAAATACTGATGTATTGACTGGACGAGAGTCTCACTGACCTATCAGTGATGACTGAAGTGTTTATGCGGACCACGTGGAATTAGCGGACTGATACTCATGACAAGTATCAGTTGACATTCTTCATCGGACTGAAATGCTGAAACCTGCATTAAATGCAAAGATTTTGGAAATCGTCATTTCTCTACAGAGACTTCCTATTTGGTGCAAACTTTTCAGAGGCGTCCTACCTGTTGTACCTTGAGACGGCGTCTTTCACCAAAACAGGAACCTCGAAGATCGTAGCCTTAGCCAAATTTAAAATTACTCTCACAACGGACGGACTCTTGAAGACCATCTCAACCAACAGATCTATTCAAGGTTTCGTCTATAAATAGAGCTCGAGGAACACTGCAATCTTCACCGATTCAAACGCACAAGCTGAACCTCTGGCAAATTTGCAACTCAGCCTTCAACTTTCTACAAAGTTTGAATCGAAGAAGAGAATCTCAAAGTCTAAATCAGTTCACTGATTATCTACATTCTCTTATTACCTTAGGCAAATCATTGTATTAGCCAAAGCCTAAGTTTCCGATTACTTGAGAGCCTGTTCTCAGTAATCTTAGTTGAAAGATTTCAAACCCCTTTTCAACCGAGCGAAAAGAGTGTTTGAGTAGAGAGGAGTTCAGACCAGTGCTCTGACTCCAGAGATCTTAGCCAAGCGCTGGAAAAGGCATTTGTATTTCTTAACGTGCTAAGAGTGAGCGAGAAATCCAACCCAGTGTGTTGATACTGAAAATTAGTTTTTTAGTTCAAGATTTGCTGTGCACCCGTAAACACTAGCCCAGAGTGTTTGTCAGATTGATCATCTGGCCGTGGACGTAGGAACTTGTTTTCCGAACCACGTAAAAATGCTTGTGTTCTTTATCTGCTTTCAGTTATTCCTTATTTGCGCTAAAATTATTTACAACTGAATCTTGCTTAACTGAAAAGAGAAACTAAGGATTTCATTAAGTGACAAACTTTCTAAAGGCTATTTGAATTAAGTTTAAATTTCCGCTACTGAGTTATTAGTCTAACTGACCAATCAACTGATAGTCAGTAAGATTTGTAACTCCACTATGTTTCACAAACTCTAGACTGAAGCCTTACATGGATATCAGTTATAGCCCTGTGCTTGACTGAAATCAAAATACTGAAGTCATCTCAGTATCAGTCAACAACCGTTTTTCAACTGAAGATTGGTTTGTTTGTTTTCCGCAAGAATAGCCTACAGGTGTATCCCCCCCCCATACACCTGTTCAGCAAACTCTCCGGGATCGAACAGTCTTTAGAGTGAAAATGAAGGATGAGAAATGGTGAAATTCTAATTATTGAAAATGAAGGGTAAAAAAAAAATGATTTACAAGAAGAAAATTTTATTATCCCTTATTTTCTCATGATAAATTTATCAACAAAAAAGAACACACCTTTTAAAAAGAAAATGTTCAATAAATAATTTTGCATTTCCTCTTTTGTGGTGACTCAAACGCCCAATGGTCAACCCATTGATTGAAGGGAAAACAGTTTACTAATTAAATTGTGTTTTATTATTTTTTTTAGAAATGCAATATATATATATATATATATATATATATATATATATATATTACACTTGAATTAATCAAATAACAATCATGTTTATAAATTATATCAATGCTTAAATAAATACAAATACAATTCAACATTCAAATAAAATACATGTTCTGTTCTAAAACTGTTTATTGAAGAGTTTTGAACTCGCAACCCATCAGTATAAGGATAAGCACTTTTCTATATAAAGTTTGCTTAATAAAATTTACTTTTACGCGTGTTTTATTTTTCACATGCTATTGTATTTCTGCAAACTTATTATGAGTTAAGACCACATATTTCACTTCATTATGTGAATACATGATATATCAACAAATACAATATGTAGTGAATGAACATCACACAAAATGGAAAAGCTACTATATTTATCCAAAAAAGGCAAAAAAAAAAAAATTGTGAATTCCATAAATATATCTTAAGCTATTTAGAGGCCTAGCTTTCAAACTCCATCTCGATATAAATAAAATAAACATTGACACTTCCTTTTCAATCTCTTGAAGGAAAAGGAAAACCACTTGTGTTAGTGGCTCCATTTACTTTAGTCAAATTACTTGATTCCTTGTATCCAATAATATATAGTATTTTATATATACAAACCCATTTATACAAGCAAAGGAAGCCTAGTTGAAATCTTTGTCACCAAGAAAAATATGTTCCTGTCACCAAAAAAGCAGGAATAAAGAATCATTGTCACTTATTTATTTATTTTGAATTTTTAATTGTTGAAATTAATTTCATTTTTTCTTCTTTTATTATGATAAGAGAGTTAAATAAGTAAATTTATAATTTAATATAATATGTAGTGTCGTTATTAATGGATTTCAATTTGTTTTTGATATGATGTGTTGTGTGCGTGTGTGTATATATATATAGGAGAAAGTTCTATAGAGAAGCAAATGTTTTCAAAGAATAAAGAAGCAATCTCAGTCATTGATAATGATCCATCGAACAGTCAATAATTAAGATTAAATTTCACTTCCAAATTTTTGATAAACATATCGGTAATTGTGTTGAACCTATCCAGGTTTCAAACCCCAAAAACCCCAAATGTTCAATAAATTTATTGGTACGTTCAACCACATTACTGACATGTTCAATGTTTCTTCCTTTCTTGTATAAGTTCTCTTTCTTGTAGAAACAAACCCTATATATATATGGTTGCGTTTTATGGGGACCACGAACTGTTGAACATGTCAGTAATTCCGTTAAACGTTCAATGAACATTCATTAAATTATATTGAATATTTGGAGTTTCTGGGGTTCGACCCTGTATACGTTTAACATAAAATCCCGTCGAACGTTGCGCGAATAAATGCTGACCGTTAGATTAGATAAGATCAACGGCTGAACGTTGCGCGAATTAAAGCACATAAATAAATCTCAAACATCACTAACACATTCATAAATAAACCGAGAACAATCCAGAATATCAATCTAAGAGTTCTTACAATAATTCAAACGAGAATTCCAACATTGTAATCCAAAACAAATCTACGCGATGAACAATGATCCATGGAATCGAAAGATGTTTCAATGAGTTTAAGGCTCTCAAAAACTAAGGAAAAAATGTAAAAATCGCTCTAGGAAGCTGCTGGGGTCGGAAGTGGTGAAGAAAACCCTAAAAATGGGTTTTATACTTAAAAATCGTAACTCCCAGCTTTACGCGGGCGGCGGTCGCCACACCCCATTCGCATCAAGAGACAAAATGAATGCAGGCGGGCGGCGTGAGGCGGCGGTGGCCGGCTCCGAAAGTCTTCAAAATGCCTCCTTCACTTCCCGAAATGCACGAGAACCTGATAACCTGCAAGGACAACTCAAGTGCACAAAAAATCTGTTGGATTTGTATACTGAAAGCAAGAACGTTTTATGCTTGTATACAATATTTTCTGTGTTCACTATTTAATCTCCTATCTGATTGTGTTCATGATTGCATATGTATGTCATTTATCTCTATATAAGTTGATTATATGGTGATTAACGGATCACAGAAGGTCATATAATTGAAATAAACTTAAGAGATATAAATAGATCACAACCGAGATTACTCTAGGACGAGTCGTTGGTCTAGGCTGCAGTTTAGATGGAAATAGTTTATCTTGACTATTTGTCTATACTGGTACGTCATAACGTATTGATAGGATCACAGTGAGATGTATTCTTCTATCTGACATAAGTGAAGAATCAAGATCTCGGTGACTAAATAGAATCTTAATAATAATAAGATTTCAGATATATATGTTGATTCGTGTATCACTTTGATTTACTATGGGTGAGAGTTATATATTAACTTGAGTACTCTGTATCTTGGGTAATAGCGGTCAATATATGATATTTGGTTATCTGTATTAGTACCCGTATCCGGTATATGATAATGACATCCCCTTAAGGAGCCCAATAAGGTTTAATGCGTTAAACCCTGCAGGTTGATTAAGTTCAGACGCAATAATAAGGTTTGAGTGGTACTGCTTAAGGATTACAAAGAGATTAATTAATTTAAGCTGTCAGAGCTTTAATTAATTAATGGATGTCGGATATTTTAAATACGAAAATTTAATAAGTCTAAATACAAGCCCCGACTCATCACCGGTAATAAAGGGGTAAGTCAGTATTGATTCTCTAGTGGAATGAATCTATACTATATTAAAAAGGGAGTTTTCAATTTCAAATTGATTTCAAATCAATTTCAAAATTGAGTGGCAATTTTGTAGTTATAATAAAATTGAAGGTTTATGTTTAAACTTTTTAATTTTATTTTTATTTTCATTTTCTTTAACTTCTTATTTGTTGTTACATTTCTTTCCAAAATTGTGAAATTTGATTAATTATAAAATATTTACATATATATCAAATTAAAGATCACGTCAAAAGCTCTAATATGATACTCCATATTTTATGAAAATATTTGATTTAAAATGTAAAAATTAAATTTGTTTAAATATTAAAGTTTTAAATATTTCTCTCTCCTCTCTCATATTTTTGAATAAATATATTTTTAATTCTTTTTAATTAGTATTTTATTTTAATTTTTTAACTTATTTTTTTGTTTTTGTTTTTGTTTTTCATAATATCAATTTTTATAATTGTGAATTCTTTTTTATTTTTTCAATATTCAATTCAAATATATTCAATTAAAATTAATTTTTTTATTATATTTATAAGTATAATAATTGAATTAGTATTAAATTTATATAAATATAAAAATTAAAAATATTTTTCCGTGCATTGCACAGGATGCAAATGCTAGTTAATACTTATGAATTAATTATGATCTGGGCTGATCATAAGAATTAATTCATTAGAGGCTCATCTTTATTCATTGTATCTGATCCCTGGACTGGCCCAAAGTCTCCTGAGCCCAGTAATGAGTAAGGGACGCCTAGTACAGTTATTGGAGCCCTAAGACTGTGTTTTGTCTATAAATACAGCTATCTGCTCTCAGAATAAGACACACAAAATTAGGGTTTTATAGAGAGCAGTAGGGGACGCCGATTTCTAGGTGGTCGAATTCTCTGTGGGAGTTATCATAGTTCATTGTCCATCCAACGTTGGGAACTGAGCGGGATACAGTTCAGAAGATCTGAGCTGGAGTCAGTTTTTTCGCAGGAAATCAAGTTCTGCCAATTTCCGAAGAACTGCCATAACTTCCTCCACAGAACTCGGATTTGGACGAAACAGGTGGCCACGGAAAGCTCTTTCGAAAAGGAAGAAGTCGTATTTCTGGGAAAAATACGATTGGAGGACATTTGAGGCTTCAAACGAAGGCTTGAAGTTGGTTGACCTGTTCAGCGATGAATTGATGAGTTCTTAGGAATTCTTCAGGTATTTCCAACTCCAAGGTGCAACACTTAATTTAATAGGAGCATGCTAGGTTTAATCGATGTATGGTGAATTAAGATAATCCAAGAGACGATCATCGGGCAAATCGAGTATTAATTAAGTTTAATATTCCTACAAAACCATCGAGCAAGTATAAAATGATACTAAAAAGCACAGAGCATGCTCGAAAGTGCACCAAAACATCCACAAAATACGCCCAGAAATGAGGTAAACAACATGCAAGGGACGCGCATATTTAAGAAAGGGGTGGGCGGCGGGTGGGATTTTTTTTTTTTTTAATTTAAACTTTTAATTTTTTTAAAGTTCTTTTAAAGTTTTTTTATCTAATTTTTAGTTATTGTATTTTATTTTTTATTTTAATTAATGTAATGTTTAAATTTATTTTAAAAGAAATATTGAATTTTAATTTTGAAAAGTAAAAATTGGATAAAACGAAAATGAGGATTATACCGTCTTTTATAGAGCTAATGCACTAGAGAGGGGAAACGCTAAAGTGGGGCTCTCGCCTCACAGTGGAGATGCTCTAATAGTGTGTGACCAAACTCGTCGCTTCAGGTTTTAGTTTTAATTTTAGTTTTTTTTCAAAACAGAAATTAAACAACGTTTTAGTTTTAGTTCACCTCGCAATCATAATTGATTTATCAACTATTGTACGGAATAAAAGTCTTACACAAAATACAGTTCGAAAAGTGGTTGTCAAATCCTTATAAGAGCATCTCCAATGCGGGTGGCGAAGGCCGCGTCGATCCGCGTCGAAGGGCAGGCGACCGCGTCTCCACCCCGGCGTGGTTCGAAGCCGTGGCGAAGGCAGGACCCGGTCCGATGGGGGAAGGTGTTTGGCGCGTCCCGCGGACGCGACATATTAAAAAAAATTGTAAAATTCGATTTTTTTCAATTTTTTTACCGTTTGATTTATTATTATTTTAAAAAAAAATTCGACCGTTTGTAAATTCAAACGACTAGTTTTTTTTTTTTTTCCTTTCCCTTCTATAAACACCACACTTCCCCAATCTCAAATTCACTACTTTTTCATTATCTCAACTACAATTCTCCCTTCAAAATTTTTCTTGCAATGGATCGCGAGTTCAACGATATCTTCAACAACACGCCGGAGGTGAAAGCGTCCCTCCTCATCTCCTGATGATGGGGTTTGCTCCGTTTTTGCAAGCCTGCAATGTCTTGGCTACGGGAAATCTTCTCACGCCTACCAACGTCCAAGAAGTGCCGGAGGCGGAGAAGCCTAAAGCCAAGGGAACCCGCTCCCAATACTCTAGCGAAGAGACCGAGTTTGTGGCAATCTTGTAAGCGGAGGCTACCTACAATCCTACTTTTGGAACCTCCCAAAAGTTGCTCCAATATTGGGGAGCAATCGCGGAGAAGTTCAACGCGCTCAAATCGTCGGGAGCGCCGAAGCGTAAGCCGGATCATCTCAAATCCCACTTCGCACGTGTCCAAAAGGACACGAAATATTTCGAGGGCTTCTACAACACTTGCAAGGACAATTGGGGCAGGGTATGAGCGACGACCAAATCACCCAACAAGCCCAGATGATGTTCGGGGCGAATTTCAAGAAGCAATTCTCCTACATCAAAGCTTGAAAAATCCTGCGCGAGTGTGAAAGATTCATGTTGCAAGCCAGGGATGTCCACTCCGCGAAGAAGTCGAAGGGCTCTGATGGCCAAGCAACTACCACTTCTTCGGAGCTGAGTATCACGACGAGACCCCAAGGTCAAAAAGCGGCAAAACGAGACAAAGGCAAGGGGAAGAAGGGAGAAGAGTCTTCGGGAAACTCGGCGTACTCTGACGCCCTTGAGAAGGACGCCGAAAGCATGAAGGAGCATGCTATCCAAACAGGGCAAATCGCCGAAGCCAGAAACAAGCAAGCCGAGTTGAAAAGGGAGGAGTTCGATATGAAGCTCCTCAGCACGGATACTACGCACATGACGGATGCACAAAGGACATTGCACGACCACATGGTCCAAGAAGTGCTCAAGCATCGTGGACTTATCTAGAATAGGATTTTAATTTATGTAGTTTTTTTTCTTTAGTTTAAATTATGTAATTTTAAATTATCGTATTTTAATTATGTCTTTAATTTTAATTTAATTAGTGTAATGTTGAATTTTAATTTTAATGAGATTTGGAATTTAAAAATAAAAATGTAGAAATGGGAATTTTGTGGAAATAAGGATCTAAGATCCACTTTAAAATCTAATGCATTAGAGAGGAGTGTGTCTTAAATAAGGACCACCATCTAAAACCCTTTGTAAGACACAGTACATTGGAGATGCTCTAAAAAATTATCTTGAGCCAAATTTGATTAGGGGATATCGTAAAAATATTGGTGATTGATATGACAAATGAATTGTCGAGATTTAGACACGTAAACTTAATTATGATATTTCGAGTAATTATGATTATGATACATGCATCAGACTGAAATACGTGGAGTAGTACCATTTTTTTTTTTTTTTACAAACAAGCAGGATGCGTATTCGTATCATAAACCACGTTGAAATATTTATATTCGACATTATTATTTACCTCAAAACATGAGTTACGTTCAGGTAACACTAGAAATTTTAAATTCGAAAGAATGTAAATTTCTTATAAAAACAGATTCTACGAGAATATTACTAGCAATCTTTTCAACATAATCAACCAAAATGAATCCCACTTTTGTCTTTTTTCACGTGTCAACTAGCAATATATAATTATAGCCGTTTTTTTTTTTTTTTTTTTTTGATGAAATTACATTATAAATAATACAAACCACACACACACTCCACCTAGTGGTTATTGTGGCCGAGAGTACTCGAACCTGTGACCTATTGGACAACAGACAACCACCCTAACCACTAGGCCATCCCAAGGGGACTAATTATAGCCGTTTTTTATTTATGAATCTGAGTGTCCAAACATAAGTCATCTTTTTCAAAAAGAAATACTACTATTATGGCAGACAAATATATATACAATCAGCTTCCACATTTTCTCTCTTTAGCTTGAGTGGAATTTCCACTTTTTGGCAAAAAAAATTCGTCCAATTTTTCCCGCACAAATTATTTGTTCTAAATTCTAATTATAGCTTTTGGCGTAAAATGTCGCAGATTTTGACATATAAATAGTGTCAGTGAATCCATGTTTATCTTTATATATAGACCATAATCCAACTAATAAGAAAAATTCATGTATGAAAGTTCGCACAAGAGATATTTTTTTTCGTATATCAAATAAGTACTCATTTGAAGGTGACACGAATTTTAAATTAATTAAATATGTGATTAAAATAAAAGTCTCATTTTTATTATTAATATACTTGTTAAATAGAATACACTTAGAGCACCCGCAATGCAACGCGCCTACTCGAACACTTACTCGAGTAGGGCGTTGCGAACGGGGCCTTACTCGAGGCCTGCTCGAGCCTTCGAGTATGCACGAGTGAGAGAGAGATATGGCGCGTGCATTGCACGCGCCTTAATTAATATATATATATATATATATATATATATATATATATATATAAACTTTAAATTTCAAAAATTGCAACGGCTATTTTGCTTTTTTTTTTCTCCGAAGTGTTAGGAGGAACGGCAGCGCCGGTTGTCTTCCATGCCAACCAGCGCGAATACCGGATGGGCTACTACTTGTGTGACGGCATATATCCGAAGTAGTGTTGCTTCGTCAAGAGTCCACCAATGGCGACCAATCCGAATGAGGCGAGGTTCAAGAAGATGCAAGAATCGGCACGGAAGGATGTTGAACGCGCTTTCGGAGTCCTTCAGGCCCAGTGGGGAATCATTCGTAGTCCGGCGCGCAACTAGTACGTACAGCACCTCAAGGACATCATGTTGTGTTGCATCATTTTCCACAACATGATTGTGGAGCACGAAGGTGAAGCGGCTCTCAATTGGAGAGATGACGACGGGGCGTCTAGCAGCACTTCGACGGAGAGTGTTGGGTGTTTGTCCTTCGAGGACTACGTACGAAGAGATTCAATTCTTCGAGATAGACATCTACATGCTCAGCTCCGAAATAATTTGGTGGAGCACCTTTGGGCACGTTTTGGACCTCTAGGGCCAGAGTATTTAATTTTTAGGAATTGTTTTTATTTTATTAAAGTTTTATGTAATATTTAGGATTTTATAATTAATGCAATTTAAATTTAAAATAAATTGTGTTATTTAAATTTGAGCAATTAAATTTAAATGAAAAGTATAAAAATCAAAAATAAAAAAATCAAGTAGGCTATCAAGTAACCCCAATGCAGCACTACTTACTCAATGTGGTCCCCCACTATCAAATAGGCTATCAAGTAGGCTATCAAGTAAGCTCATTGCGGATGTTCTTTCTTAAAATGGATGCACATTTGATGGAGGGAGAGATTAATTATATATCAGATAGACTTTTTTACAATTGTACTAGCAAAAGCATGAATCATTTTATCAATTTTGAGTTTGGGCTTGATCACTTTTTGATTATTTGATTATAGTAGAATACTTAATTGAGATCGATAAGCTAGGCTAGCTATATAGCCTATATTGATCAAGCTATGAGAACTAATTTCATTTTATACCACTAGATCACGTGTACAAGTATTTATTTGTTGTTGTCTTTGATAAAATTCAAATCCATAAACAAAGCATACCAAATTCATTTAATCTAGTGTTAAATAGCATTTCAAACGGTATCGCAAATCAAGAGTACTAAAATCTTGCTAGCTAAGAAATCAAAACAAACAAAAATAAACAAAAATAAAAAAAATGAAGTGAAATTCATATATGTTGAACTATAAATGTATTATTAGTTGATAGGGACGTTTGGACTTCTATTTTGTTCCTCTTTTCGTTACTTTACAACAATTTTTTTTCTCGACTTTGTTTATATATGGAGAATGAGTGGTTCACATAATTTAGTTGTTTATATATATAAGGCACGAGACATGCAATGGGTCTTAATCACAAAAATATGAGGTTAAAATATTAATAATGTATAAAATATGCATGACTGTATTATTATATATAAAGTCATCTATTATTCTATACAAAGTGGCTGTCGCACAACTAAAACCAACCTTTTCTTAATACTTATTGCTGGCCTAGAAAAGCTATATATATATTGTATTTTGCAAGTAACCTATATAACTAGGACTATGTTTCAAGCTATATTTTGTTACATAAGTTAATTATTTATACTATATTTAAAAATTAATTAAGATATTGTGTTGTGGAATTTTTACATATGAGATATAGTGCAACCGATAGATTCCAATAATAACTAAACAAATTAAGAAGCACTACATGTTGACCTTAATTATACTAATTATTTACCTTCAATTATATTACTACCAAAAATTATTTAAAACACAATATAAATATGTAATACTTGTTCACAATACATAATATATAGCGTGTAATTAAAAAGGTATACTATATATTATAATTATGATAGTAGCTAGCACCCATGCATTAGCTCTTTTTCATGCCAAATGATATCTGTATTCATTTGGTCAAGGATAAGAACAAGAGCTATGAGACAATTTGGTCAAGGATAAGAACAAGAGCTATGAGACAAGAAGAGTTATATATATATAACTAGCCCGTTCTAATTTTTGGTCGTAGATTAAGTGAATTTGTGGTCGAAATTGAAGAGCTTGAATTTCTACCAACATATTTGAGACAGAGTCCATTTGGTAAAACATTTTCGATTTTTGGGTTATAACCGTAATTTTTCGATTTATCGATTTTATATGGCTTTGGTTGGAATTCGATTAATTGATTTAACCGATAAGCGATCGATTTAATCGATTAATTTATATATATATATATATATATATATATATATATATATAGGGTGGGGTTAAAATAGAAACCCCCCTTAAGATGAAAACTAGGAACCTAATCTAAACCATTGATTTTAATAAAATAAAGGGTTGAGATTAAGTTTGAGATGCACATTTTAATATATAATATAAATGTATTTTTAATTAAAAGGGTAGAAATGTAAAGAATGAAAATAAAATTCACGCATCATCAATTACAATTTCACTTTCATGAATTTCACCTAGGGTTAAAACCGCTCATCCGCCGACTGCACAGCAACGATCAATCTGCACGCCGCCGGCGACGAAGCAGCATACACAGTGTCTTTTCCGGCGGCGGCAACATCCTTAATTTTGGGTCTTCGGCGTTCCCAGCGGCATTAGCGATCTGTGCAGCATGAGGAAGTTTCCGAACTTTACAAGGAGGCAGCGTTCGGCGGCTTCGACGATCTGGGCCTTCGGCGTTCCCGGCGGCTTTGGCGGCTGTGGCGATCTGTAACAGGAGGCGGCGGCGGAGACTGTCCGATTTGAACAAGGAGGCGCCAGCGACATCGGCGATCTATGCAGCGTGGGGAACTTTCTGATTTTTAACCATTAACAATCGGCGATCTGTGCAGCGGCATCGGCGATCTGTGCAGCGGCATCGGCGAACTTTGCAGTGGCATCGGCGATTTTTACAAGGAGGCGGCAGCGGCATCGACGATCTGTGCAGCGTGAGGAACTTTCCGATTTTTAAAAGGAGGCGGCGTTCGGCGGCTTTGGCGGCTGCGGAGACTATCCGATTTGAACAAGAAGGCGGCGACGGAGGCTCGCCGATTTCTTTAAGCTATCCGAAAAGGTAAATCAATTGCATAGATGTTTTATGTTATTGCATAGTTGTTTGTTTTTTGGTTAATTTTTTTAAATTGAATAGATGTTAATCGATTGCATAGGTTTTTTTTAAAAATGCATAGATGAAAGATTGGGATGCATAGATGGTGTATATTGATGCATAAATGGCATAGATGAAAGATTGAGATGCATATAGAAGTTGTATATTGATGCATAAATGGCATAGATGAAATATTAGGTTACATAGAGTTTGTTAGTGCATAGATTTTGGATGTTGATGCATAGTTCTCAAATTTCCTTTATTTTTTTTAACTGTTAATTTTCTAAGACTGCATGGATAATGATAATTTTTTGAATAGCTGTTTAATAAAGATTTTGCTTAGCTATCTAATTTTTTAAGATTGCATAGTTGTTTAATAAAGATATTTGTTCGAAATTGCTATAGCCTTAAAAATATGCATTTATGCTCTTGAAATCTGAGGTGACCATTTCCAGTATATGTGTGTGTCGTGGGTTCTGATTTATAGAGTTTGGGGTACTAAATGGAGAATTGATGATTAGTATACTCTGTGTTTTTGTTATGAGGCTTGTTTCCTTTCTTACATACTTTGAAAAGTCATTTTGTTTTGAGATCTTTAGTTGTGAAAAAATTGGTTGCGTTAGGCTTTTGAACTGTAATAAATTTATTCAAAGTGTAAGGGATTGTTGCATATAACCTAGGAATTGTCCTTTACTAACAAAAGATAGAATATATAGCTCCTACAAATATGCATCTATGCAGTTAGTAAAATACATCTTTGCAATTAAATTTCATCCGATGCAATTATTTAAAATCGTCTGTGCGTCTATGCATTTATGAGTAACTACAGTTTCAAAGTTTTTTTAATGCTAACTAAGTTGTTTCTGCTATTGCTTTCAATTCCATATAATACATATTTTTCTGTATGCACGTTAAAATATTATCGTTGCACGATAGAATATGTTTGTTCACATATGAGTTATAATTAATGTTAATGTAATTGTAGGTTGGCATAGAGAAGGACAAATGTGTTGGTATTTCAGATGATGGACGAATTGATATTTATGACCATGGTCAAACAAAAGATAACGTTGTTGGTGCATTGCCACGGAGAAGCAAAAGAAAGATGGTAAAAAAATAAGTGATGGCAAATTTTATTATATTCGATATGGTTGTATAAAATACTCAATATATGTTTTGAGATTGTTAGAATTTTTTGAATTTGGATGTGGATATGAAACTTGTTCTTGTCATCCATTAAAAAAAATATAATAATTTGCTCCTTATAGCTTACATTTTGTAAATAGGACGATTTGCATAGATGCATAAATGCAATTTAATAAAATTTGTTCATTTAGGTTAGTAAAACTACATTTAAATAATTTTTAATTTTTACATGTAAATTTTTCAAGTTGAATAGATACATAAATTCAATTTATCTCATTGATTTACATTGTTGGTTTCAATTTCAAAAACCATTATTATATTTGCAATTGGTTTCTTTTTGGCTTTTCAATAATATCATAATGTGTTGTATAATTATTTCGTGTGGTTTCATATATGCATAGATGCAATTTAATAATATTTGTTTAAATAGGTTATATAAACTCCATTTAAATTATTTTTAATTTTTACATGTAAATAATTCGAGTTGCATAGATGCATAAAGAACAAAAAATACAGAACACAAAAAACCTAGACGGAACGTGCAACAAAAAAAAATAATCATCTATCATTAAAAAATAGAATTCTTTATCAACTAAAACTCTTTTATTAAAAATAAATTGGAATAAAAACGAAATGTATAAAAAACGCAATTAAAACAAAACATCTATCATTAATTAAGAAAATCTTAAAAGACAAAGTTAACCCTCTCCTAATTTAAAACAAAAAAAAACGGCCAAAATAAATCAATTCCACCATTTTAGGCACATTAATAATCAAATCAATCATAACCATTAGATCTTCAATTTTAAAGGCTAAGATGTGGTTCCTAGTTCTCATGTTAAAAGAGGTTTTTATTAGAACCTCTTCCTATATATATATATATATATATATATATATAGGAATGGGATCATATAGATCCCAATGCTTATAATAGATCCCTAGATCCAAATCTTGACCACACATTTATGACATGTGGCGCATCAAGATGGTGACACGTGGCAAGGATTCCAAGGCAAAATCTGGAGGGGTAAAATTGGAATGTAATTTTCGGATTTAATAATTAAAAAAAATATTTTTTTTTTAGATTTTCTCAAAATAGATATATTTTAGATGCATATAGTTTCACACAAAGATGCATAAAGTTTTCACATGAAATGCATAACTTTGAACAGAAAAATGCATTTAATTTTTTCAGTTTTGGTATTTTCACCACCCCACCCCATACCACCCCCCAATCCAGCCCACACCACCCCCCCCAACCCTCCCCATTACCACCCCCAAAAATATGCATGTTTCACATGCATATAAAATCAAACAAAAATGCATAAAGTTTTCACATAAAAATGCATTAAATTATACAAAAAATGCATTTCATTTTAATAAATCTGGTAGTTTCGCCACCCCACCCCTGCCCCTGCCCCCTGCCCCCCCACCCTACCCCCCCCCCCCCCCCACCCCCCCCCCCCCCAAAATTTTTTTTTTTTTTTCAAAAACTGATTTTCTAATTGCTGGCCCACCCCCACCCCCCACCCCCCACCGACCCACCCCCCACCCCCCCACCCCCCCCCCCCAAAAAAAAATTTTATTTTTTTATTTTTTTAAAAACTGATTTTCAAAAAAAAAAATTTTGGGGGGAGGGGGTGGGGGGGTGGGTGGGTGGGGGGGTCAGTGGTCAGAAAATCAGTTTTTGAGAAAATAAAAAAAAAAAAAAAATTTTTTGGTGGGGGGTGGTGGGTGGGTGGGTGGGGGGGTGGGGGGTGGGGGTGGGGGTGGGTCAGTGGTCAGAAAATCAGTTTTTAAAAAAATTAAAAAAAAAATTTTTTTTTTTTGGGGGGGTGGGGGGGTGGGTGGGGGGGTGGGGGGGTAGGGGGTGGGTGGGGGTGGGGTTCTGGGGTGGGGTGGGGTTCTGGGGTGTGGGGGGTGGGGTTGGGGTGGGGTGAAATCTTATGCATATTTATATGAAACTTTATGCATTTTTATATGAAAGTTCATGCATTCTCGTATGAAACTTTATGTATCTAAAATATACTCCCTCCGTCCACGAAAAACATGCCACTTTGCTTTCGGCACGGATTTTAAGAAAATGTGAGTAAAGTTGGTAGTGGAGTAAGGGTCCCACTTTAAATGTGAGTGGAGTTGTGTGGACCCTACTACTAAAAATGGAAGTGGCATATTTTTTGTGGACGGACGAAAAAGGAAATTGTGGCATATTTTTGGTGGACGGAGGGAGTACATATTTTGAGAAAATATAATTTTTTTTTTTTTTTGAATTTCGAAAATTACATTCCAATTTTACCCCTCTCCAGATTTTGCCTTGAAATGCCTTGCCACGTGTCACCATCTTGATGCGCCACATGTCATAAATGTGTGGTCTAGATTTGGATCTACGGATCTATTATAAGCATAGGGATCCATCGGAACCCAACCCTATATATATATCTATATATATATATATATATATATATATATTATTTTAAAATAACATACATATATTTAATATATTAAAACATGCCTATTATTAATTTATCACTAATTTCCCATTTCCTAATTCCCAATTTCCTATTTAGTGAATTTTTATTTCGACTTTGTCACTTTAGAGAAATAGTTTTAAAGGAACAAGAGCTCTGGCAATTGGGAGAGGCTTGAGAAATAGTTTTAGACTTCATCACTTGGAAGAAGCTGGTGTGAGAGCTGCTCTGCTAAAACAAGCTAGAGCTCTGGCATTTGTTTTGAAGGAACTGGGTGGAGTGGTTGTATTTCGATTAATCGATTCAGTTAACCAAATCGTTTAACGGTTTTGATTACGGTTACTGATTTCGGCCAATTTCGATTACGATTAATGAAAATTTTGGTTTGATTAACTTGTAATCTTATCGTTTACCACCCCTATATGTCCATGGTAGTTGTGGATTTAATTGACCTTTTTTCTATTAAAGTGCTATGTTGTTATTATTATGTAATTAAAGTGCTATGTGTTTTCTAAACTAAGTTGCTCTTATTTTCTTTGTAAGAAACACCTATCTTTAAATATTCCATAGGATTGAACTAAAATTGAAGTGTCAAACTATGTTGATGTAACTTGAAAGCACATTAAAAGAGGAAAGGTGATAGGGTGGGGAGCCAAATGTATTTGCTTTTCAAGTTCCAACCATCCTGCAAAGAAACTGCTTTTCCTTGTTGGATGATATGACATTAAATCTACCTTTTCTTTTATATCTAAAGAAAGTTCTATATCATTACACTCTTTGCACGTGTAATCAATTAATCACACACTGCTAGTACGTTATGTATGATCAGAGAGTCTTACGTGAATACGTCATATCGTCTCATCGTGATACGATTTATAATTAGGTCGAATTCAAATTTATATGTTCACTTACGTATTTGTAAATATTAACAAAATCATAAATATGTCATTGATCCATAAAATATGAGTTTAAATTTGAATATTGACCTGTCTCACAGTGAGATGGTGTCTTACGGTGGAACTTTAATAAATGTATAGGCTATAGCTAGCATGTCAATTAATTAATCAAAGTATGTACAAAATATAAAGATATATTGTATGGAGTAAAAAATAATATATAAATAAGTACTACTACTACTAGCAGCAGCTGCTGCTGCTACTAATAATAATAATAATAGAAGAAGAAATTTTGGTCTCTTTTAAAAGTGTATACAAGTAGACAAGGTTAAAGTGGCAACTTGATTGCAATAAAGTGTATACAAGGCATGCAGAATGTAACTATTATTAATTAATTACTTGGATCTATACATGTTCTAGCATATTTCCATCAAAATAATTTATTTTTTTTGAAAAATCAAAATTCGTTGTGAGTCTATGCTTCTTAATTTTTTAAAAACAACTTGTCTTTTTACTCGTGAATCCAACATGAATGAAATTGAGGCTTAATATAAAAGAAAAAGAAAAAATAGTATCCCTTGAAAGTACAAGAACGCAAACTATGAGCACGAAACTCGAAAGGAGATCGTTAAACAAAAGAAACCTAATCAAATGACTCTCACAAAAGCAAGACATCATAAAACAGGCAACGCAACAGATCAAATAACAGGATAATCATCCATTTCCTCCGACCAGCGTCCATGGACAATATTATTCATAGCACGCAAGCTAGCATTTCTGCTATGATCAACAACAAAGTCCCTCGGCTTATAACTCATTTCCTCCGCATTTCGGAGGCGACTTTTGATGTTATCTTCCGGAGCTTGCGGAACACACGAATGTTCCATACCCTTCGGAGGACGGCCCCACGCTTAGTCGGCGCTTGATCAACAAGCATTTGCATCCCCTGACTAATCTCCTACTGTAACCTACTAATGCGACTAGCAATATCCGCCGAAGCAAGAGTGGACAAATCCTTGCTACCTTCCCTCTCCATGTTCGATCGAGATGTTGAATCTACTGCCATATCCATGGACGGAATGTTCGTAGCCTGACCAAGAGTCGTACCCGCATCGGCAGGCTGTCTCATGGCCTCAACAGTAGCCAAGGACGCACTGACCAAGAGTCGAATGCGACCGCGCTACTGGGCTTGCCACCTTGCTATTGTCCGCAATGATCTCCTCAACCACGGAGCTGTCAGAATCCACCAAACCATCATCGGCTAGCGGCTGCCTCGCCACAAACCTGTGCTCAAAAGACACCATATGATTCCTGATCTGCCTCCCCTCAGAAATTTGAGCTGATTGCACATTCTCGATCGCAGCCAAACCCAACGATGGAGAAGATAGACCATCCTCATGCAAATCACCATTAGCTAACGGCCCAAAAAGATTGGCACCCGTATTCACAACTCCCTCGACAAATGTTCTCATCTTAGGGCCATGAGACACAGTAACAAAATCATTCTCAGTATCTTTTTGTATCTCACCACGACGCCCAAACTGCTCCTTATCAGGAACAATTTTCAGCTGACTCCTCTGACCCCTAACCGAAATAAATTCTTGCGTGTGTTGCTTCTGCTTGGGCATGACAACCTCTTTGATGGTATTGCGTCTACACGTATCCGTGGCATGCCCAGTTAATCTGCAAGAGGAACAGTATGAGGGCATTTGCTCATAACTGAATTCCACGTAGAAAAAGTAACCGTCACAAACAACAAGTAACGTATCCCGTAAAGATAGAGCAAGATCAAATTCGATTAAAACCTGAGCAAAGTGCCCAATTTTCCTGTGAGCAGTAGCCTCGTCGATTTTGATTGGAAAACCCACGAACCGAGCAATTCCCATGATCACCTCAGGATAATAGTATTCCAACGGAAGATTATATATTTGGACCCACGCTTGACACAACGAAGAAACCTCTTTATAGGGATCAAAATTTTTTACCCACTCCCTAATTCTCAAAGTACCCGAAGGTAATTCCCATATCTGATGTTGCTTCGCCAACATTTTGTCATCCGGCGAATGGAACCATATCGTAAAAAAACCTTTCCCCATAGGAGTGAGTTTCCGGTTGTCTTTAGTAAGCCATAGTTACTGAAGTTCATGCTTCAATTCCATCATAGGTTTTGGCTTTTCACATTTCTTCAGCAACAATCTAACAATAATAGCGTAAGAGAAATCGTCTATTTGCTTCCTATAGAAATCCGACGATATGTAGATAGCATAAGAGTCACTAGCGGCCTCTGGACGAAAAGCCAAGAATTTGTGAGTCATGACATCGGGTTTCTTGACCACTCTCGGTGCCACCATCGAAGCATACAACGGCTTAGAAGCCACAGTCGTTCTATTCGTCTTCTCTACGTCGTAAACGCTGGAATCAGGAATGATCTCGCCCTCCTGCGTGACTCAAGGGCTAGAACCGGAAGCCCTAGCAACCCAGTTCTCGTCGTCAAGAAGCTATTGAGTAGAACAAACCATAGGGCTGGACTTAGCGACATCCAACACAGTAGACCCTAGTCGTTGTGATTCGCCAGCCATAGCCGCCTGAGACGCTTCATCAGCGCTCAGTCGTACAGGCGGAGAAACCCTTCATGGAGGAGTTTGAAAATTAGATGAAAGATTTTCCGCCGAATCCCCACGCAAAGAAGGTGAAGAACCAGTCGAAATCTTGGGCTATTGAACCGGAGAAAAAATATTTGAGATCGAGGGAAGGTTAATGGCCGACCCATCATGGCCCTCAAGTGGAGAGGCGCCAGAAAACATGATGAAAGAAAGGCGGCTAGGTCAAGAAGAAACCTAGGGTTTCCAACGAGAGAGTCTGCATTTTCCCTTACCTCTTACACCAATTGACTCATACACTCGTGAATGCAACATGTCATTTCATTACTAGCATGTGCAATGCGTAGGTGAGCCATTTAAAACTCTACAAATGATTAATAATTATAAAAAAAATATTTTATAAATAATAATAATAAGATAAATACAAAGTAATATTTAGATTTTATATTTATATATTCTATATTTATATGACTTCAAATGTCTTAATTTATACGGGGTGATATTTACTATAAGCATTTTCGACATACATATAATATATTTGAGTTATTGGTTTTATTTTTTATTTTTGAAAGTATACTATTTTTTTGATGAAAAACTTTGTTTTATTTCCAAAACAAATTACTTAAATATGTCATGCTCACATCACAATATGCATGCATAGTTATAGTTGAGTTAATAATAAAATTATTTGTTGTAAAGTTAGCTCATTACTTAACTGCGCCTTCTTATTAGTAAAGTTTGAATTTTGAATTGGTCGGTAAGAAAATAAATCTTATTTTTACAAATTCTAAAAATATTAACCTCTAGCGAGCAAAGTATCTCCACAAGGCCTCAAGGCCAAAAGGCGGCAAAGAAAGACAAAGACAAGAAAACGACGGAGTCATCCGATGAGCAAACTTGAGCTCTCGAGGCCATGGAGAACATGGTCAAGGTTATGAGAATCTTCTCCCAAACCTAACGTGACCTCACGGGCGACATCATCTTGGGTAGGGAGACCTCCGGAATGAAACTCGACGAGTTGACGTTTCACTTGAAGAAGGTGGAAGACATCAAGAAACGCAATGATCTCCCATAGATTGTAAGTTTTTTTATGCTTTTTTTTTGAAGTAATTTAGGACTTTATTTTTATTGTAATACAATTTAAATTTTCAATCAATGTAGTGTTAAATTTTAATTTCGACAAAATTTATGTTATTAAATATAGAGTTTAAATTAATTAAAAACAAACATTAAAAATAAAGACAAAATAAAAAATAAATTTTAAGAGTCAAGGTGTTGGTTCTCCAATGTGGGGGGTTGGCTCTTAAATGGTTCTTCAATGTGGATGCCCTAAGATCAAATCTATATATATATAAAAGCTCAACCATTAACATAAATAGTAAGTCATATTTTCCCGCCAAAATCATTTTACTATTTTTAGAATTAATTTTTTTATTGTAATTTTTAGAAAATATATAGATAATTTTCTCTATCTATCTATACATATATAAAAGCTCAACCATTAACATAAATAGTAAGTCATATTTTCCCGCCAAAATCATTTTACTATTTTTAGAATTAATTTTTTATTGTAATTTTTAGAAAATATATAGATAATTTTCTCTATCTATATATATATATATATATAGAAGCACAACCACTTTCAAAAATAGTAATTTATATTTTCCAGCCAAAAATCACCTTACTATTTATGGATATAATTTTTTGTTTCTATTTTTTTTTATTCATTTCGTCTACTCTAGATTATACAGATATTTGTTTGTTATAATTTTTTCTATTGATATAATTTATCACATTTTCATAGTTTTTTCAAAATAAAATGTATGCAATTTCAGTAAATTTAAATGATGTGCTAATACAAAATTAAACTCTTCAATCTACTTTTATTTTTTATTTTTAAAGAAAAATCGATAATGGTTCTCCAATTAATGATTTTCCATTAAGTCATTTTCATAGTTTCTAGGTTGTATTATTATTTTATCTAAATACAAATTTTAAAACTAAACTATATATTCACTAAAAATAAAGAAGTGCATTAAATATAATATATTACCACTCACATACACACGCACGCACGCGCGCGCGCACACACACACACACACACACACATATATATATATATATATATATATATATATATATATATTAGTACTGTATATATTTCAGTATAAATTTTGTATAAGTTATTTTTAATATAATGTGTATATATTATATCATCTTTAATTTTGCCATGTATGGTTTTGATTTGGACGAAATTAAAATTCAGTGTATTTATATCACAACTTTATATAGTTGAAAAAATACCAAAATTCACTAATAATTTGTGGATTTACAGTCCATTAACGCCTCAAAAAAATATGTTGTGAAATCCAAATCAGTAAAAAATAATTAACAGTTCCAAAAACCCTTTCAAGACTAATAGAAAATTTGAAAGAAAAATATTTATATATTTTGGTGGAAATTTTAAATAAATAATAATAATCATTAGATAAAAAGGTTTTGTCAAGATCTTAGTCAATTATTTGATAAGCCTCAAACTATAAAATGGTTTCATCTTCATTTTAATGCTGCTATCCTTATTAGAGCTATTTTATATAAAAATATAAGTAATTTATAGAATTTTATTTTCTAAATATAATATTCTAAAAATATAATTTTTTTACTTTTTTAATTAAATAGGTATCACCGTGCATCGCACGGGAATAATACTAGTAAGATATTATGGTTGAACAGATTGATTTTATGACGCTCTTAGAGATACACTTCAATTTCACATGCGCATAGATAACATATATAGTAAAGCAATTTAAATAATATTTAATAAATTAATAATTTTTTTTTAAATTTACAATTTTTTTTTGTTTTGGATATGGGTTGAAGTTAAAAATAATCAAATTTAATAAGATAATAAAATATACTTCCTCCATCCACCATAAGAGCCTACGTAGCGGGTGCGAACATTCGGCTCGAGCCGCCCTGTATGGCCCTGCACACTCCTGTGCCCAGAGTATGTCCTTCCAGGCACAAACACATACAAACCATGCAAAAAGACTTGATCTAGACCTAAGAACAGACTAAAAAAGAGCACGAAAAATAGGCTCGTCGCTCGGCCTTTCGGCACTCCTGCTCGCGACAACAAGCAGATAAAGTCACGTGATTTATGCCTAATTATTCTTATTCTGGGGGTTTGATTGTGCTAGTCTGAGTTAATTGTTCTGAAAATTGGTGCGTTTATGAGTCTGTTTGATGTTTTGTAGGAGATTCTGATAAAATAGGAGGAAGAATGCTATGTTGGAGATATTGGATCAGAAATTGCTTATTTGGGCTCAAAGTGGTGCCCAACGCTACTAATCACTCGCCAGCGCTGAGAAGGCCGCAGCGTTGACAATCCCTTGCCAGCACTAACAACACTCCCCAGAGCGGTCAAGGCAGCCAGAGCTGACCAAACTCGATAGAGCTGAATTTCATTCGCCAGAGTAGATTTCCATAGCCAGAACTGGCAATCACTCACCTACGTCGCCAGAGCTGGTAATCACTCGCATGGCCGCCAGAGCTGCCTACATCTCCAGAGCTGGCAATCACTCGCAAGGTCGCCAGCGGTGGTAATCACCCGCAAGGCCGCCAGCACTGCTTCAGAGCTGGAAATCACTACCAAGCACCTTATCCCTCACCGCAATCTCCTGTGCACGCACGCATGTCTTGCCGACTCTCTTTTAGGCCCAGATTTGCTGGGCCCTCTTGTTTTCATTAGGTTTGATGAAAGGCAGTCTATAAAAAGGGCTTAACTACTCTTTATCATCATCATCTTCAGCCTCTGGCACAAAAACATTTTAGGGTTGTTCTAGTTTTCAGAGTTCTTTGAGTTTTCCGAGATTCTGTTCTAGTTAGTCCGTTTTGATTTAATTTTCCGTTTCGAAGTTGTAATCAGTGACAGTGATTCCATTCTCACGACGTTATTGGTATTTCTTATTTACTTTAATCTCTTTGAATCTGCATGCATTATGTTGCGATTTTAATTCTGCCTAGGGTTTAATAGTTTATTTCCGCTTCAGTACTTGTGTTTTGTTCTTTTCTGCCATGTCATTTTTTAGTTTAGTTTTAAGTTGAGTTTTCAATTCCAAGCATTAGTTTAATTATAATAATCAAACTTAAACTTTACTGCTTTCGCTGTGATACAATTAGGTGCCCTATTGAATCTTCCTTGAGAGACGACTTGGGTTAGCTTACACACTACAATAGACCTCGTACGATTGCGAGTCAATCTAGCATAGTGTTTAGGTTGAGTCATCACGCGACAACAAGCAGATAAAGTCACAGTTTCAATGCGACTAAATGGATGTCAAGCTATGGGAGTCGATGTACGAGAAGTGACATTCCATTTGGGGGAGCAAAATGAGTGATGAACAAATCATTGAGCAAGCGCAACAGAGCTATAATGTCAACGATGGAGTCCATTCAAGTATTTCAAAGCTTGACGAATTTTGCGTGAATCCCAACGTTTCGCGTCGACTGGCGAGGATGTTCACTCGTCGAAGCGCTTGAAGGGCTCGAATGGAGCATACACAACGACATCATCTGAGCTAGAGGTGGCCACGGTCCGGTTCCCGGTTCGAACCGAACCGGAACCGGCGGTTCCACGGTTTCGAACACGGGAACCGGAACCGGAACCGAACCGATTTAGAACTTCCACGGTTCCGGTTCCGAACTGTGAACCGGCGGTTCCGGTTCCGGTTCCGAACCGTGATTTAGTTTTTTTTTAATTGTATTCAAATAAAATATGCTTAACTTAAATGAAATATGCTTTAATTAAATAAAATATGCTTTAATTAAATAAAAGTTGCAATTCTTACAAATATAATTTAACTTATATTTGCGGGCTCCACACACTTTATGCATATAAGATTTACCCATGTTTGAATGGGCGATTTTGGAAGCTGAGAAGAAATGTAATTAATTGAATCTAGTAGTATTATTTATTGTTTAATTTTGGTAAAGAATAACCATGTATTCACTAATTTATACTCCCTCCGTCCGCCAAAAGTATTCCACTTTGGCCGGGCACGGAGTTTAATAAAATGTGTGATGATGTTGATGTAGTGGAGAAAGGGTCCCACCACTTTATGAGATGTGTGGTTGAGATTGAATTTGGGGTGGGTTTTTTGTAAATAAAGAGCGTTTGTAAGGATAAAATATAAAGGTGGATGGTGGGACCATGGCTTAAAAAGGAAAGTGGAATACTTTTTGCGGACGCCAAATATAGTAATTGTGGAATACTTTTGGCGGACGGAGGGAGTATTATTTATTACTACTATATATAGTATTTTTTTTGGCCCAATATTACTACTATATTATTATCGCTTAAATAACCATGCATTCAGTAATTTAAATATCTGTTTTTGAGGTATTGTAATTTTAATTAAAATCATATTATTAATATGCATTTAAATGTATGATCCATTAGTGCGACTCGCACTATGCTTTACATATGGATATAACAAAAATATTTTGTTCAAAGATTTGGTGAGCAATAAGCATCATTGATAATGTCAAATGATGTCAAATTTGAAATAAATAACATAAAATTTAAAAACTTTACAGAATTAATTTGTAGTGTAACTTTTTGCGAAAGCATGACATGAAATAAATAATTATCATCCTCCTAATTTATTATTATTATTATTATTATTATTATTATTATTATTATTATTATTATTATTATTATTATTATTATTATTATTATTATTATTATTATTATTATTATTATTATTATTATTATTATTATTATTATTATTATTATTATTCGACTTCAGAATTAAATTAGATTCATATCTGCAGCTGTCCATAATTCCATTTAATGTCAATTGCTCCAACAAAAGCAAAGTAAATACTCCTTGTGGCTTAGTTGTGCCACACTGCCACACTGCAGCTGATCTGCCGGTTCTGGACGGTTCCGGGCCGGTTCTGGCTGTTCCATGCGGTTCCACGGTTCCGGTTCCAGTTTGGAACCGTGAACTGGCGGTTCTTGAAAATGGAACCGTAATCGAACCGTTTTGAGCCAGTTTTGGTTCCGGTTCGGAACCGTCTCTCACGGTTCCGGTTCCAAAATCGTACGGTTCGGTCCGGTTCACGATTTCGGTTCACGGTTCCGGTTCGGATGGCCACCTCTAATCTGAGCTAAGCATAAAGACAAGGCCCCAAGACTAGAAAGTGGCAAAGCGAGACGAAGGGAATGACAAGAAGGCGGAGTCCTCGACGGGATGGGGAAAAAGTGAAATACTACAACGCAATGGACCAAGTTGCAAAACATTGTAATTATTGCTATTTTGTTTTAATTATTATATTTTATTTTAATTTGCGTGATGTGACAATTTTAATTTTAATAAAATGTTAGATTTTAAAATTGAAGATGTAAAATGGAATGAATTGGGGACCACACCCTTAGAGTCCCCAAGGGGCTCTACCATTGGAGAGGTTCTAAGTATGACACTTTTTATCATTATCGTCGTCCGTGAAAAATATGACATTTCCTTTTTAGGACATAGTCTTAGAGGGTGTTTGGCAAAATAAGCTTCTAAACAGCTTATAAGCTCCCAAAAAAATAAGTTCCTCTACCCCAACTTATTTTTTTATAATCTCATATGCAACAATCATTTTACAATTATTTTTCAACTATAATTTATTATTTTCATCATATATCATTCAAGTTCATTTTTCTTCGATTTTCTCTCTCTAAAAAAATATTTTATCTCTCTAGCAAAAAATTCTCTCTCTAGCTTATAAGCTTAATTATCCAAACACTTTGACAACTTATAAGCTCTTTAAAATAAGTTTGGCCAAACACCGTCTTAGTCTCACATCTTTTTTTCTTATATTTTATTCTTACAAATACCCCTTATTTATAAAAAAATTTACATTTGATTTACATTTAATTCAATTTCAATCACTCATCTCATAAAATGGTGGGACCATTTCTCCACTACATAAAATCACCAACACTTTTCTAGCGTCTCTCTAATCGAATCAAGGATCCGTCTTACATTGGTGACACAACTTCTAAAATTCTTTCCATCTCTGATAGCTTTCATCGCTGCGCTTTTAGCTGGTCTAGGAGGGAAGGAAATTCAATGGCTGATAGTCTTGCCAAGTTTGCTTGGTCTAATCGTGTTTCTTCTTCGTTTTCTGAGGTTCTACCATCTGTGTTGAACACTTTGTTTGATTCTTAATTTATGTTCTCTCTTTATCTAAAAAAAAAGTGTCATACTTGGTGTTTAATGAAACCAACACCTAAAACTACACGATGAAACAGTAAACTATACCTATTGGAACTGATCGGAAAGAGCGAAGTAGAATGATCGGGAACTTAATACGAGAGAGAAAAATGACTGTTGTATTAAAAATATGAGATAGCGTAAAAAATAATACACGAGCTCGGGCCCTATTTATAGATTTACAAGCGGAGGGGTAAAATAGTAAAAACATCTTCGGTGCATGCGTCCTGCGTGGTGGAAGGGTACGTTGGTAATTTCGATAATACGCGGGAGACCTTCCCGCGCGTTTATTGGCTCCTCTGATGGAAGTGTCTTCTCTGGCGAAGGCGTCTTCTCTGGTGATATTGACATCTCTGGCATGAGGGATTCCTCTGGTAAACATGTCTTCTCTGTCGTGAAGAACTCCTCTGGTAAACACGTCTTCTCTGGCAAGGGCGTCTCCTCTGGCGGTAATGACTTCCCTGATGGAGTTGACTTTTCTGATGACGATGACTTCCCTGACGATGGTGACTTTTCCGGCGCGGATGATTTCTCTGGAGGAGAGGGCTCCTCTGTCAGGCATGACTTCTCTGGTGCGGATGATTTCTCTGGAGGAGAGGGCTCCTCTGTCAGGAATGACTTCTCTGGTGCGGATGACTCCTCTGGCTAGGAGGGCTCATCCGTCAAGAATGACTCCTCTGGCTAGAGTCATTCCTCTGATGGGTGAAATCCTTCTGGTAAAAATGGTTCTTCTGACCCATACGGTTCCTCTGATGAGAGTGATTCCCCTGATTTGAACTCTCTCCCTACTCTGCATATATTGCTCCTCACCAACCACTCCCCCCTCTAGTCTGGTTGAACCGGGTATTCTTCGTGTTCAACCAGTGGTGTGTTATCAGCATCAACACTTTGTTGTTTTCCTTGGCCCCTGTAAATCATAAAGACATAAGCATTTTGATATTATGAGAGAATAAAAAGAAGCCCTGTAAATTGTTCTCTGGCGTTTTTGTTACTCCCGCCCCCTGGTCTGGCTAGTTCACTCTGGAGAGGTGCAACTAGTCAGAGGGCTCGCCCGCGTGGATGACGTCACCTACATTAAATGCCTGCCTGATCTACAGTACTTTCCCCGTACCCCGAGGTTACTTTTTAACCTTTGCGTCTTTTCGTCTCTCCGTAGAAATCCTCATCCGTCGATTATTCCCCGTGTGCCACGCGTCGTTCATCCCGTGTGTTGGTGGTTGCCCGCGTACAATTTTACTTAGTCGATTCGAACTCCCATTTTCACTATTCTTCTTCTCCAAGTTTTCCGAACGAAGTTTCTGCATTTTCCGGCGATTTCCTCACTGTTCCGGCCTTCTCCCCCGACCCTTCGGCTCCAGGTTTTACCGTCCATCTTTCTCCGGTCTAGGTAACTCACGTATCCTCTTCACTGCA
This sequence comes from Salvia miltiorrhiza, assembly GCF_028751815.1. NCBI lineage: Eukaryota > Viridiplantae > Streptophyta > Magnoliopsida > Lamiales > Lamiaceae > Salvia > Salvia miltiorrhiza. The sequence goes on from NC_080388.1 coordinate 36,366,150, forward strand.
ATTTTGTGTTTTAATCGTAGTGTAGTGGTATAACTGTTGGTGCTCTGATTGAGCGTGTTAGAAACCCTAGGATTAGCATTTCCTAACATGGCCTGCACTTCCGCCCCTCAACCCTCACGCTCGCCCTCTCCTTCTCCCCAAGACCCTTCATTTCCCTCCCCATCGCGGCAAGATCTTGAAAATCTTCCTTCCCCCTCTGTTTCTAACAAATCTCAAACTGCATCCCCTCCTTCTCCTCCTAAGAAAAAGGGGAAAAAGCCCCGCCAACCCCCCAAAATTGTTCCTCCATCTCGCCTTGGTGTCACGGAGGTGGAAAGATTGAGAAGCATATGTAAGCGTCCTGTAGGTCTAAAGTTCGAGGTTTTTTCTAAGGATTCAACGCCTCCTGAGAGCCTTCACCATCACAAGTTGATAGTTATTTGGAAAGCCCAGATAGAGGCTGGTTTAAGGCTCCCTCCCCTTACCTTGCTGACTGACGTTTGTAATTACTTTCACATCCCCTTTTTTCAAGTCGCTCCTTCTGCTATCCGGAGGTTGTATGCCTTCCATGTTTTGTGCCGGGCTAACGGTATTGGGGACACCGCCAAGCTATTTTGTCAGACCCAGACCCTTCGCATGCAAGGCAGTCCCTTGTATAGTTTTGCCTCTCACCCTAAATATCCTACTACTTTTCTTTCCTCCCTGAATTCCTTGGATAAAGGCTTCCTGGAATATTATTGTTATGTGCGCACCCTTCTCGGCAACTGGCGCGATTATGGTGTTTCGGAGCTGGAATGGCATACAAGTCGCACTACCTACAAACCAGCCTCTTCCGAAGTCCCTTCTACCCGTGACCAGAATATTATAGCTCACCTTAATGCTATGAATAAGGCCCAGCCTCTAGACTGTAGGTACCTGGCCGAGAACAATTCCTCTCTGGCATATAATGGTCTGTTTCCCCTGTATCCAGAGAGATCAATAGGTAAAAAATATACATTAGAAAACACATTAGCTTTTGTTACCCTGCTTTTAATGATGTGAAGTTTTGGTTTGCAGATATGTCTTGGAGATCGAAATGTGGGGACAATTTGCCTGACACCCCTTCTCTTGCTGGCCGCGGAGCACATGGTCCAAGCGGCTCTGCTTCCAGAACAAGTCCCTCGGAGCAGCCTGCTGGTTCCCAACTGATCCCCATTCCCCCTGTAGTTGAAATCCCAGAGGGGAATGTGGAAGCCTCGCACTCCTTTGATGCGGAGGAAGTTGATGTGGGGGCTCTTGTTCACAGAAGTAGGCGCTCCAATGCTGGTGATGCCGCTGGCTCCCGTGAAGAAGATATCCAAGTCGTGGATATTACCGATGGGGTTCCTTCGCCTGATTCGGCTCCCGATGCCACCCTTGCCGATCTTACGAAGAAGAGGAAGAGAGGTTCCCTGATCTCCGTGGGTGAGAAGGAGAGGCAGGAGGGCCTAAAAAAGGTTGGCAAGTCCTCAGAGCCAGCGAGGAGGTCTGCTGGTGGTGTGAAGATTCTCCCTCCTACTGGGGACAAGGGCAAAGGGCCAGCGAAGAAGTCAACTGGTAGTTCCAAGGCTCTCCCCTCTGCCGGTGGAAAGGGTAAGGGCAAAGCTGTGGTGCCCTCGACTGACGAACCAGAGGATCTTGTTCCTGGGCCGATTTCGAGTTTATCGGGGCAGGAATTGATTGACGCCTTGATAGCTCGTGTCCACTCGAAGGACCAAGAGAAAATGGTGAAGCTGACCCGACCGGCTTTAGCTACTCAGCTCTGCCGGTTGGCTCTTCAGGTATCCTGCATCTTATGCTCCTTATTAAGAATTTTTTAAATTACTAACCTTTTTACGGTTTTGTCGAAACCCCTTTTATCTTCTTGCAGGTGGAGTCAGGGATGTGGGGGGCTGTTAAGTGCCTCCATGACTACGAGACGGCTGAGAAAGAACGGGAGAAGGAACAGGCGGACATCGCCAAGCGTGATGATGATGTCGCCGGGGTAGTAGAGCGTCTGAGTAAAGCTGAAGCGGAGATCGCTGATTTGAAAGATAAATTAGCTCAGGTGGAGGTGGAGAGAGCGTCCTTGGCCTCCGAGTTGTCGAGAGCCACAAAGGAGAGCCACGAAAGCTTAGCCAGGTTCAAAGCTGGTTATGAAAGAGACTACAGGGAAGCCAGGCGGGGTTGGAAGAGGATACTTGTGGAAGCTCAGAACCGCGCGTTCGTTCTGGGGGCTCGAGATCAACGCCTGGAGTATTTCTTGTCTCCGCGGGGTCAACATTTCCTGGGGTTGATGCTGGAAGGTACTCTGGAGGCTTTCAAAAAGACTCCCGAGTACTTGGCGGATTTTGGACCCCTCTTTGCTTATGTGATAGAGCAAACAGCTTCCAAGGCATTGGAGATGGCGGGGGCCACCCCGGAGCAACTTGCCACTTTGAATTTCAAAGCCCTGATGGATAACCTCCAGGATGAGGAGATAAATAAGCGGATGGGGATCCCTGCGCATTCTCCAGAGAAGCCAGAGTGGTGGTACCCGGTGCTAGAGAAAGCCATTCCCTATTTTTCTCTTGGGATTGGATCTGACTTGCTACCTTCTGCTCCCATATATGCGCCTGCGTTCTCTGCTACCCTGGCGCGCTTTGTGAACCGGCTGCGGGATCCCTCTGGCGAGAGTTCTCGAACATTTTCTCAGTTCGGCCTGGAGCCTCCCCTGCCCTCTGACTTAACGGCTTCTGCCTTCACCGACTCTGCCTCTTCCTCTGCCGCGGTGGAACAGCTGTTCAACCTGTACCAGAATGAGGATCTGTATGTGCAGGAGGCTGCAACGTTGTTGGATTTGGGAGTTCGTCTTCCCCAAGCGAAGGAAACTGGCCTGTTGCCCGTGTTCTCAGAGAAAACCATTTCTGGTCATGCTTCTGCAAGTGGTGTTCCTTCCCGGGCTCCCTCTGCCTCTGCTCCCGTCTCCTCTGCTGTTGCCCAAGCTGCCCCTATTCCTCCCTCTTGATGTTTCCCCTTTCTCTCCTGACTTTTCCAAAAGAAAATTTTGTAACTCTTTAATTTGCATCAATTAAACACTTACCGCCAGTTTTTGATGTACAGCTTTGCTTCTTGAGCGTGCTTTAATGAAATTTCGTTCCCCTCCTTGCTTCTTTTATCTCTGTTATTTGTGTTGTTTTCGCTGCCTGTTGAGATGGGGTTTATATTTCCGTCTTTCCCCTGTTGATTTGAATTGGTTTGCTATGATTGTTGTTGATGCTTCTCTAATCCCCTCCCTTGGAATTGCTTTAATTTCTTGTGATGACTCCTCTTCTGCGGATTGAGATGACTCCTCTGGCGAGGATCGTGATGACTCCTCTGGCGAAGATTATGACGACTCCTCTGGCGAGGATTGAGATGACTCCTCTGGCGAGGATTGAGATGACTCCTCTGGCGAGGATTGTGATGACTCCTCTGGCGAGGATTGTGACGACTCCTCTGGCGAGGATTGAGATGACTCCTCTGGCGAGGATTGTGATGACTCCTCTGGCGAGGATTGTGATGACCCCTCTGGCGAGGATGATGATGCCTCCTCTGGTGAGGATGGTGATGACTCCTCTGGCGAGGATTTGGTTAACTCTTCTAGGAAGGATTTCACCGCCTCCTCTGACGAGGATTTGGTTGATTCTTCTGGAAAAGATTTCACCGCTTCCTCTGACGAGGATTTGGTTGATTTCTTTGCTGGCGATTTCGTGCTTCCCATCCGCGCTGCTTCCCTTCCAAGCTACTTCCCATCCAAGCTGCTTCCCATTCAAGCTTGAGCACTCTGCGCGGAGCATGGAAGACCCGGAGGGTGCAACCAACTTTCGCGGCTTACGATTAAATAGTAACCCTCTGCGTGGAGCATGGAAGGCCCGGGTGGCACGACCAACTTTCACGGCTTACGATTAAATAGTAACCCTCTGCGTGGAGCATGGAAGGCCCGGGTGGCACGACCAACTTTCACGGCTTACGATTAAATAGTAACCCTCTGCGTGGAGCATGGAAGGCCCGGGTGGCACGACCAACTTTCACGGCTTACGATTAAATAGTAACCCTCTGCGTGGAGCATGGAAGGCCCGGGTGGCACGACCAACTTTCACGGCTTACGATTAAATGAACACCCTGCACGAGGCTTGGCAGACCCGGGGGGTGCATACCACCTCTCGTGACTTACGGTTAAGGACAACCTCTGCGCGGAGCATGGAGGACCCGGGGGGTGTAACCAACTTTCGCGGCTTATGATTATGTGCCACCTCTGCGCGGAGCATGGAAGGCCCGGATGGCGCGACCAACTTTCGCGGCTTACGATTGAATAGTAACCCCCTGCACGGAGCATGGAAGACCCGGGGGGTGCGACCAACTTTCGTGGCTTACGGTTAAAGGTCCACCCTGCACGGAGTTTGGCAGACCCGGGGGGTGCACACCACCTTCCATGGCTTACGGTTAAGTGAACACCCTGCACGAGGCTTGGCAGACCCGGGGGGTGCACACCACCTCTCGTGACTTACAGTTAAGGACAACCTCTGCGCGGAGCATGGAGGACCCGGGGGGTGTAACCAACTTTCGCGGCTTACGATTATGTGCCACCTCTGCGCGGAGCATGGAAGGCCCGATTGGCGCGACCAACTTTCGCGGCTTACGATTGAATAGTAACCCCCTGCACGGAGCATGGAAGACCCGGGGGGTGCGACCAACTTTCGTGGCTTACGGTTAAAGGTCCACCCTGCACGGAGTTTGGCAGACCCGGGGGGTGCACACCACCTTCCATGGCTTACGGTTAAGTGAACACCCTGCACGAGGCTTGGCAGACCCGGGGGGTGCACACCACCTCTCGTGACTTACAGTTAAGGACAACCTCTGCGCGGAGCATGGAGGACCCGGGGGGTGTAACCAACTTTCGCGGCTTACGATTATGTGCCACCTCTGCGCGGAGCATGGAAGGCCCGGTTGGCACGACCAACTTTCGCGGCTTACGATTGAAAGAACACCCTGCACGGAGCATGGAGGACCCGGGGGGTGCCACCAACTTTCGTGGCTTACGGTTAAAGCAACCTCTGCGCGGAGCATGGAAAACCCGGGGGGTGCAACCAACTTTCGCGGCTTACGATTAAGTGCTATCTCTGCGCGGAGCATGGAAGGCCCGACTGGCACAACCAACTTTCGCGGCTTACGATTGTCAGCAACCTCTGCGCGGAGCATGGAGGGCCCGAGTGGCACAACCAACTTTCGCGGCTTACGATTGTCAGCAACCTCTACGCGGAGCATGGAGGGCCCGAGTGGCACAACCAACTTTCGCGGCTTACGATTGTCAGCAACCTCTGCGCGGAGCATGGAGGGCCCGAGTGGCACAACCAACTTTCGCGGCTTACGATTGTCAGCAACCTCTCTGTTCTGGTTGAGCGTGACCCTTCTGCTCTGGTGGAGCGTAATTCCTCTGATTTGCCCTAGTCTTGCTGAGAAGCGCTTTTTGAATTTAAAAATTGGGACCTACGGGTATACACCCTACTCCCCCCTCTGGTGACATGTGCAATACTCTGTTATGAACATGTTGGCCCAATTATTTCTTACACCCTTCTCCGGCCCATAAGCTCATGCGGGCCCATTATCCCTTAGCCCATTTCTTAAGCCCAGAATCGCCTCTATATATATCCTCTTCCGATCCTTCCAACCCTGGATTCTGTTGATGTTTTGCCTCCCTAGATCGGTTGTAAGGCACTCAGGTAAGGGAATTTCCCCTCTAAACACTCACATCCCTGAGGTCTCCGCCTTTTCCCCTGTGCTTCTGGTGTAGATCTCTAACTTTGTGGTTGTAACGAGTGGAGTTCCCTTGCTTGAGTGTTTTATAACCAGGCTTCTCAGATCTAGCCGTTGATTTCCCAGATCTGGGCGTTGGGTTTCCGGATCTGAGCGTTGGTTCCTCAGATCTGGCCTTTGGTTTGTTCCTCCTCTGTATTCTTTCTTTTTGGCATTCTGACTTGTTGTTTTTCTTGGTATTCTGCAGACACAAAGTGAAGTTGAAGTAGATCTGAGAGGTGAGCGTGTCCCAGCCACGAAGAAGAACTCAGAGTGTTGGATCATGGAAGAAGAGACGTCCATCCCTGATGCTTGTTTTCCCTTTGACCTGCTAAGAAGCAGTTTTTGTATTTGTTTCTCCCTTGTCCTGCTAAGAAGCAGTTTGCATTTTGAATTTAAAAATTGAGGATTATGGGTATACACCCTACTCCCCCCTCTGGTGACATGTGCAGTGCTCTGCACGAACATGTTAAGTAGCACATGTAATGTAAGAAGACAAAAATTGAAATAAACAAACACAACACCAGGGAAATCCCTAGAACCACATATCTGTTTTATTGATATTATGGCCCCGGACCTCGTTAAAACCCCTGTGGGGAAAAAGAGTATCCGGTCTACAAAGCGGTCATTCCTGCTAAGAAGCAGTTATACATAGAACTTTTTAAGTGTGTTTATATTCCATGGCCTGGGGAGAGCTCTGCCGTCTGAATCCGACAGTATGTATGCACCGCCTCCCAAGACCTCTGTGATGATGTATGGCCCTTCCCAATTGGCTTCGAACTTGCCCACCGCCTTCAACGCATCAGCTCGTTTGAGAACCAAATCACCCTTGGCCAATTTCCTCACTCTGACTCTCTTGTCATATCCTGCTTTGATAATGCCTTTGTATTTGGCCGCTCTGACCCGGGCTTCCTCCCTCTGTGCCTCCACCAAGTCCGGCTCTGCTCGGCGGAGCTCCTCATTGTGCTCAGTGTCATACGTGGTGATCCGGTATGATTCTAGTCGTGCCTCTGCTGGTATCACCGCATTGGATCCATACACCAGTGTGAATGGTGCCTCCCCTGTCGCCGTTTTTGGACTAGTTCGGTAAGCCCAGAGAACGGTATCCAGCTCTTCCACCCACTTCCCTCTGCTCTGATTTAGCCTTTTCTTGATGCCCTCACATATGGTCCTATTAGCCAATTCCACTTGTCCATTTGCCTGTGGATGAGCCACCGAGACAAACCGCTGTGTGATATCCATTCGATCGCAGAAGTCCGCAACTCGTTGCCCTGTAAATTGAGTACCGTTATCAGACACGATGATGCGTGGCACTCCGAATCTGCAACAGATATTCCTCCAGATAAAACGTTCCACTGTAACTTCATCGATCTTGCTCACGGCCTCAGCTTCGACCCATTTGGAAAAATAGTCCACTGCCACAATGAGAAAGCATTTCCCTCCAGGTGCTGTAGGCAGCTTCCCAACTATATCAATGCCCCATTTATCAAACGGACAAGCAGCGTACATTACACCCATGGGCTCCCCTGGTATGTTGATTTTCCCGGCATGCCGCTGGCAAGCTTCACACTTGCGGACAAATTCTCTGGCTTCCTGGTTGATGTGAGGCCAATAAAAACCTGCCCGAATGATCTTGCGTACAAGGTCACGAAATCCGGTGTGCCCGCCGCAGCAACCTGCATGAATCTCTTTCAGAGCAAAGTTAGCTTCCTCTGGCGATAAACATTTTAGCAGAGGTTGAGTAAAAGATCTTTTGAAGAGTTGATCATTGATTAGACAGTAATTTTCATAACGGGCCCTCTGGTTGGACTCTCTGCTTAGCCGCTCCCCTGTTTTCAGAAAGTGTATAATCGGAGCCCGCCAATCATCCCTGATCTCTACCGAGAACACCTGCGAAGCCTCCATCTCTCTGGTATCACAGAGTAGAATAATCTCGTCGCTCCAAGTTTGCTCCACCGCGCTAGCCATTCGCGCTAGTAGATCCGCTTTTGTATTCTCCTCCCGTGAAATCTGCTCGAGCTTGAATTCCATGAACTTTTCTTTCATTCCGTTGATCTTTGTATGGTACGCCCTCATCCTCTGATCCTTGATATTATAACTTCCCGAGAACTGTTGTGCAACCAGCTGGGAGTCTGTCTTTATAATAACGCACTCAGCTTTAAGCTCTGATAGGATATGAGCCCCTCTGACCACGGCCTCATACTCCGCCTCATTGTTAGATAACCGACAGGTGAATTTGATGGCGAACTGGTATGTCCCATAACCTGGCGAAGTAATATAAACCCCGATTCCGCACCCCTCTTTTGTTACTGACCCATCCACATAAGCCACCCAGAACTCTGGTATGGGACGACGAGTTGTTTCTTGTATGAAGTCTGCCAATGCCTGCGCCTTGATCGCCGTTCGTGGCTCGTACTCTACATCATATTCCCCTAGTTCCACAGCCCATTTGACCATTCTTCCCGACAAATCCGCGCGCCCCAAAACTTGTTTAAAAGGTAAAGACGTGCGTACCACCACTCGATGTGAAAGGAAATAAGGCCTCAGCTTTCTTGCCGTGATCATGACCGCCAGAGCCGCCTTCTCGATCTCTGTGTAGTTGAGCTCAGGGCCCTGAATGATTCTGCTGACAAAATAAATAGGTCTCTGATGACTTCCTTCCTCTCTGATTAGCACAGAGCTGATTGACTCCTCCCCCATAGCTATGTATAAATACAACGTTTCTCCCGGAACCGGCTTGGTCAGGGTTGGGAGTTTCGCTAGGTATACTTTAAGATCCTCAAATGCCGTGCGGCATTCCTCTGTCCACAAAAACTTTGTTCCCTTCCTCAGTACTTTGAAAAACGGCATGCTCCGTTCTGCCGATCTCGATATAAACCTGCTTAGGGCAGTGATACGCCCGTTCAGAGTCTGCACCTCCTTGATTCCTCTAGGCGGTGTCATTTCCAAAATAGCTTTGACCTTGTCGGCGTTGACCTCAATCCCTGCTGGTGTGACTTTATACCCCAAGAATTTCCCTGTTGTGACCCCAAAAGTGCACTTGGCTGGGTTCAACATGAGTCTGTGATCTCTGACTACTGTGAAAATTTCTTCCAGATCCGGCACATGGTCCTCTGCCCTGTTACTCCGTACGAGCATATCGTCTACGTATACTGAGATATTCTTAGCAAGCTGTTCTTTGAAAATTTTCTCCATCATCCGCTGATATGTGGCTCCTGCATTCTTCAGACCGAATGGCATACTCTTCCACCCATATACACCACAACAGACGGCAAAGGCCGTTTTGGCGATGTCTCCCCTGTTCATCTTTACCTGATGATACCCTTGGTACGCATCCATCATGGATAATAAGGCACATCCTGAAGTGGAGTCCACCAATTGGTCAATCCTCGGCAGAGGATAGTGGTCCTTCGGACAAGCGGCGTTTAAATCTCGGAAGTCCACACACATCCTCCAGGTGTTTGTCTTCTTGGGTACCATCACTGCATTTGAGATCCACTCTGGGTATTGCACTTCCACAATATGCCCAGCTTTCAATAGTTCATAGACCTGCTCTCTGATGGCAGCGTCCTTTTCAGCCCCAAAATTCCTTGTCCGTTGTTTTACTGGCTTGACCTTAGGGTCCACGTTGAGGCAATGCTCCGCCAACCCTCTATCGATTCCCTTCAAATCTGCGGTGCTGAAAGCGAACACATCCGCATTTCGCCGGAGACAACCAATGAGCTCTTCTCTGACTTGATCACTCATGGCCGATCCAATCTTAGTCTGGAAGCCCTCTTTCCCTGGAAATAACTCTATCATATTGCAAACATCGCTAGTGGACACCAGCGCGGTTTTCTCTGTGGAGTCTCTGTCTTTTAATAAATCCGCCAACTCTTGGCGCTCCTCTGCTGGGGCATGCACCTCGCCCACTTTCCTCCTCTTCCGGGCATTCGCCCCCTCTGTCCATCTTTCCCTTTTCTGCCCTGCTGACTGTGTGAGCATTTGCACGTGGCATGCTTTTGATGTCGTCTGATCGCCACAAACTTCTCCCACTCCTCCACCCTCGATTGGAAACTTCATTTTTAGGTGAAACAAAGAGATAACCGCTTTGAACGCCGTCAAGGCGGGCTGGCCGAGTATGACATTGTACGAGGGTTTAGGCATATCCACCACTAAGAAACGTACCATCCTTGTTTTGTTGCCCGCCACTGTACTGCCAAGAATCAATGGCAACTCTACATACCCCAGGGGCATGACCATCTCTCCTCCAAACCCAAACAGAGGAGCATTTGTCGGCTCAACATGAGCGTTAATTCCCATATTTTGGAGACATTCTTTGTACAAGATGTTTACAGCGCTGCCCGAATCCACGAAAATACGGTGAATAATACAGCCGGCAATGTCCGCCGTGATGACCAGCGCATCATCATGCGGATACATTAATGTGCGTATATCCTCTGCTCCAAAAGTGATTGCCGTCTCCTCTGCCGCGGTGGTGACTTCCATGACCCTTTTAGGATAATACCCTGTTTTGACTGCTCTGATGACTTGCTTTTTAGCCCTATTTGATGTGGGCATCCCGTTTTCCCCACAAATCATGTGAACTTCCCTTCTGTACGGGGGGGGGAGGAAGATTTTGTCTGTCTGCCCCTTCTCTGCGATTGTCCTGGTTATCATCGAGCCTGCGATCTCTGTTGTTGTTCCCTTGCTCTCGTCGCTGATCCCGGTTATTTCTTTGATCCCTCTGATCTCGCTGATCTCTCTGATCCCGCTGATCCCTCTGATCAGTCCTCCTCTGACCTTCATTTCCCCTGTCAATGAAGTGGTCGAGACATCCCTGGCGCACCAATAACTCCAATTGGTGCTTAAGGTGTCCACAATATTTCGTGTAATGCCCGAAGGCATTGTGATATTCACACAACTTATTGTTAGGCCCTTCCTGCGGCGGCCCAGTCCGGTAGGTCCCCGGTGCCCTAAAGAACGGCTGATCCTTTATCAGATGAAAAATTTCTTCTTGTGGTTTAATCAAGGGCGTGTATTCGGCAAACCGCGTAACCTCATTCACAGTGCGCTGTTGCTGGGGCGGCATTCCTCCCTGGGGTGGGAGTACTCTCGGAGGTAACCCTCTGAATGGAGCCCTATCTTGATGTCTTTGTCTTTCGGGTGCTTCCTCAGCTTTCTTGACCTTGTGTTTCTCATTTTCCACCTTCCTCGCCACATTTTGGCATCCTCCAATTGTAGATAACCCGGCAGCCTTGCCATGATGTCATCAAAATCCCTTGCTGGTCGAATTTGTAATTCGTCAAAAAAGATCCCTGGCCTGAGTCCTCTGACATAGGCGCAGTTTTTAATTTGCGATTCTGCCTCTGGCACCTCCAGAGCGGCAAGGTTAAACCTTGCTGTGTACTCCCGAAGCGTTTCTCCCTGCTCCTGCTTAATATCCATCAGCGAAAGGGCTGACTTCCCTACCCTCCGTGAACTCGCGAACTGACGCAAAAAACGAGTCTGTAATTCTTCGAAAGAGTGAATGGAATTTGGGGGGCAGCGTCCCAAACCATAACTGAGCTGGCCCAGTAAGGGTAGTGGAGAAGATCCGGCACTTGATGCCCTCCGTGTACATGTGCAACGTAACCAACCCTTCAAACCGATTGAGGTGTACCTCCGGATCGGTAGTGCCATCGTAATCCAGTGAGATGGGCTTGTAACTTCTAGGTAAGGTATCTGCCAAAATATCGTCCGAGAAAGGACTGCGGTTGTTGATCGGGTGGAACCTCGATGTCTTAGCTCTCTTGTCCCCCTTATGCCTCCCCTGCTCCCTTCTGTCCCTGGGTACTTCATGAGCGTGGCGCTTGTGGACTCTATATTCATGTCTGCCAGAGGAATACTCCGGCTCTCTTTCCTCTGACCTCTCTGTGTAGCGCGATTTTTCCGATCGATGGGACTTCTCCACCCGGTGCGATTTTCCTGACCTTTGTTCCCTGTCCTCCCTTCGGGATTTCTCCCTCAGTGACTCCTCCAGATCCTGGAGTTGATGTTTCAGCTGAGACACTTGGTTTTTTAGCCGAGCTTTCTCCCTCGGTCTCTCTTCTTCGAACACCAAGGAGACGGATTGACTATCAGACTCGTCAACCCTCTCCTTTCTCACAACACTGTTGAGTCTGACCCGACTCCCCTCTGGTCTTCTTTCCACTTCCCTGTCAGCCGGGTCCCCTTGCACTTCCAGAGGCATCGCAGCTTGTTTGTTGATTGCTAAAGTGTTTACCTCCTGAGCAGCGGGAGGTGGGGCCTCAGCGCCCTGCAGAGTAGCCGTTCCCACCAGTGGAGCTACAGTGGGAACAGTGGACAACATGGGAGTTCCTAGCGCCTGACGCACAGCGGAGTAGTGAAGCAGCGCCATCATCTGTTCCATCGATCCAAACGTGATTTGTCCCGCTCCAGACGCGGGAGTTAAGCATGGCATGTCAGATCCTGGAGTCACCAGAGCAGATCTCTGGAGACTTGCATTTAACCCTGTCAACGGCGTGGCGGGGATAGCCTGAAACCCTGGTGGAGCGGTGAAGGTAGCATTGCCCTGTAGGCCCGGGAACAATGAAGGTGGCATCTCAGTGGTGAGAGCAGCGGAGTCGAACTCCCTTTCTAGGTTGCGGTGTGCATCTGATGATCCCATGGTACCTACACATAAACAAAGTGAGAAACCATTCTAACGACGAAAGAATAAACCCCTTATCACCGATTGGAGTCCCAATGTAAGAAATCCAATAAGAAATCCCAGCTTCCGGTGCAGAGACCGTTAAAAAAATTCCCTTCCAAGTAATTCTACACTCGGGGAAATAAACCCAGAGTATAGATTGAGAAAACAGAGCCCTCAGTAAAACTTCAACAGACGCAAAATACCCAGAGATAAATACAAGCAGAGCTACCACCAGAAGATATGTTAGCACGGTTGCAATAAACATGATAAGAAAAGGAATTATGTAAGAGACGAAGCTAATAATTCGAAGATTAGTCAAGGAAAACATGGAGAATCATGAATAATCGTTTCCCATAAGTGAAGATCATTCACAAAATAACAATACGGATCTCACCATAACTAAGATAAAGTGTTTAATCATCATATTATTGAGGTAAAACTCTTGTATCAACGACAATAAATACTCTCGACATCGACGATTAACCACAAAACCCACAGATCCGCAACAAAGAACTCCAATACATCAGGATCAGAGCATAACCTCCCAATTCAATCATCGAAATCGAAGATTAACCACGAAAATCACGGAAAACACCCATAAACCCTCTCCCTTAAACGAAAAACATCTATAAACCCTCAGCACAAAGCCAACATAACAAAAACAGATTGTCACCCCCGATTCAGCGATACAAAGCGAGGATTAGTCACCAAAACATAGGAAGTAACGGTAATTATCAATCGCAAACAAAGAATACTCACGGGTTAGCAACGCGAACCCGAGCACAACAGAAACAAAGTACTAATCGGCGTATTATCGATGCAAACCCATGAATTAACAGTAATAACCACACGCTTCACCGCAAACAAGATTAAACATGAAGATCGCCCACAATTATCGCACTAATGCGCAAAACAACCACATACAAGCAACATAAACCCAAAATATCGGGGATCCATAAGGAAACGACGAACACAATCGGAACAGAGCAACCAATCACAATTTCCTCATGCAAAACATTAGATCGGCGAAGAGAACCTCAATTCTACAAGAGAACCCCTTATTCGCAGATAACTACCCCAAACAAACGGTGAATAAACGTAAATTTCCCCTGATTCATGTTTTACGCCCGTCGCCACCTTTCCCCATGCACCCAAAACACAAATCAACGCAGAACTCAACAGATTAACCACATATTAAACCAGAAAACGCAATTAAACGATTAAACATAGCTGGATATCCAGATTATTCGGACCAATCGGTGCCAACGCCCGCAAATCCGATTGAATTCACAGATCTGCGTACGCCGGCGACCGTAATCTCACGTCTTAATTCAGTAGCTTTCCCACAGACGGCGCCAGTTGGTGTTTAATGAAACCAACACCTAAAACTACACGATGAAACAGTAAACTATACCTATTGGAACTGATCGGAAAGAGCGAAGTAGAATGATCGGGAACTTAATACGAGAGAGAAAAATGACTGTTGTATTAAAAATATGAGATAGCGTAAAAAATAATACACGAGCTCGGGCCCTATTTATAGATTTACAAGCGGAGGGGTAAAATAGTAAAAACATCTTCGGTGCATGCGTCCTGCGTGGTGGAAGGGTACGTTGGTAATTTCGATAATACGCGGGAGACCTTCCCGCGCGTTTATTGGCTCCTCTGATGGAAGTGTCTTCTCTGGCGAAGGCGTCTTCTCTGGTGATATTGACATCTCTGGCATGAGGGATTCCTCTGGTAAACATGTCTTCTCTGTCGTGAAGAACTCCTCTGGTAAACACGTCTTCTCTGGCAAGGGCGTCTCCTCTGGCGGTAATGACTTCCCTGATGGAGTTGACTTTTCTGATGACGATGACTTCCCTGACGATGGTGACTTTTCCGGCGCGGATGATTTCTCTGGAGGAGAGGGCTCCTCTGTCAGGCATGACTTCTCTGGTGCGGATGATTTCTCTGGAGGAGAGGGCTCCTCTGTCAGGAATGACTTCTCTGGTGCGGATGACTCCTCTGGCTAGGAGGGCTCCTCCGTCAAGAATGACTCCTCTGGTGCGGATGACTCCTCTGGCTAGAGTCATTCCTCTGATGGGTGAAATCCTTCTGGTAAAAATGGTTCTTCTGACCCATACGGTTCCTCTGATGAGAGTGATTCCCCTGATTTGAACTCTCTCCCTACTCTGCATATATTGCTCCTCACCAATACTTATGACGATGGAGGGATAACTTTTTGGATAACCCTTTTATAAGTATATAAGTTTCGTCATATTATAAATTAATAATTTTGAAATATTACAATTGTAAAGCCTATAGAAACTTGTTAGAATATGAATATGAATATGATGTTGTCTGATTTTTTTTTGAAATTGAAACCTATGTGGATCATATAAAGATTCAGGGGTCGAGTTCTCTAATTGCAATAAAAAATTATAAAAAGTTGTTGCCGCTTTTACTGTTTCCGTTTGCATGTGTAAATATATACTCCCTTCGTCTATGAAAAATTGTCACATTTTGGAAGACACAAATTTCAATAAAATGCGAGCGGAGTAAGAGTCTCACTTTAAATATGAATAAAGTTGTGTGAATCATATTACTATAAGTGAAAGTGACAAATTTTAAATGGACTTATCGAAAAAGAAAAATTGTGGCAAATTTTTCATGAACGGATGAAATATTTAACAAGTTACATTGTATTAGTTGATACATGAATATATATTTAATTAGTTACATTGAATTTATAGATGCATGGTGATATTTAATTAGATACAATAAATTTATAAATACATAAATTTATTTAATATGCATGAATATATTTAATTTAAATGCATTAAACCATTGTCTAACATTCGTTTGTACACATTATTAGGTTTTAAGTCTATTTATTTATAAAAAAAAATTATTGTATTTATAGGATTAGAATCTAACAAAAACCTTATTCAATGCAGAAACTACAAACTCTATCCATGTACATATATGCTTGTATCAGTAGATAAAAATTTGGGTGAGTTATCCCTCACCATGAGATTTTTCTTAAAATAAAGATAATTAAAAATTTCAAATTATATTTAAAATTAAATAATATTTTATTAATTAGTACTAATTAACAAGCTAATTAATATTAATTTGGGTGGTTTTTACTGTGCGCTCGAGCACACGAGAGACCATTTCGTATTAGTATATATTCCTGATTAAAGTATTACTAGTAAGATCATCCATGCGATGCACGCCGAAATCGAAATTAAATGATATGTTTAAATAAATAAATATAAATATTAAACAGAATCGAAATATAATAAATGCAAAATATGGTTTAAAAATAAAATACTAGTTACTCAATAAAACTTCGAATATAAAAACGTAATTTTCAATTATATATAAAGTGTAATGATAATTATAGTTAATAAATTATTTTAAATTATTTGATAATGAAAAATAATTACACATTATTATTATAGATTATTTCACATAATAAATAAATAAATAAATATTTTCATACACAAACATAAATAAAAAATTATAAAATTTTAAAAAAGAAATGAAAATAAAATATTTTAAAATTTTAATAACATGTTCGTTTTAAATTCATTTTTGATAATTTTTGTACCATATTAAAGATCTTCTAACGAACTTAAACTTAAGATGCACATTGAATATTTTTTATAAATTAAATTTGACAATTTTTTAAAAAGAACTAAAATTGTCAAAAGAAAAGCGAGAAAAAAAATATTAAAAGAATTGATGGGAGAAGAGAGAGAAAAAATAGAGGGAGAAAACTTCTCTTTTATATATTACTAGTATGCTCTCCCGTGCGATGCACGAGCTATGATTACACCAAAGCATCAATATAACTAAATTAACAGCTGTCATTTAATATAATAATTTTGGCTCGTAAAAGTCCAAATCGTATATTATTAACCTGTTATATAAATAAATAAATAATTTGTACACATAATTAAATAAATATATATAATATTTTAAATTCTAATTTTAAGATATATAACTAATATTTTATTTACAAATTCATATTAAAATTAATAAAAATTTCCTCCTCCCTTAATTGCATTAAAAATTACTGTAGTTTAAACAATTATAATTAAAAATAATGTAAACTTTTTTATACGGAAAAAAATGACATATGCTTATGTTTGTCGCCAATAAATGAAAATACAATGAAAATAGAGTACGATATTCAACATTATAGATAAATGAGAGCGAACAAAAATTAATTTTAATATTTTAATCGATCATAACTTAATAATCTAAAAAATTTATTTTGTATAATTTTTATATCAAATTAAAGATCTTTTCATAGTCTTTAATTTAACATCCATTTTCAGCATTATTTTTATAATAGAAATTAATAATTTTTAAAAAAGAATTAAAAAAAAAGAGATAGAAAATTTGGAGGGAAAGTTTATGAGGAGAGAGAAAAATTGGAGGTAAACAAACTCCTCTTTTATATTATATATAGATATAGATTCCAAAAATAACGTCTAATATTGTAAATATAATCAAGAATTCAACCAAAGATTATCAAAAAGTGATTCCATGATTCTTTTTTTTTTTTTGAAGGGTGATTCCATAATTCTAATGTGACCTTAATCTCTAAGTTACAAAATGAAAAGCACCCGTCGAGAAAAAAGTCACTTTGGTGGACTAAAGCAAATTTATTACTACTAATTTCTTTTACCGTATTCGTTACTAGTATCATTTTCTTTTTCTTTTTGTACATATTAATTTCTGTATATATATTTAAGGTGGCTTCATACGATAAATATTTTTTGTAAAATAAAGAGTTATTTCTTGATGGATAATACTCTCTCCGTCCACAAAAAATAATCCTAGTAAGAGACAACATAGATTTTAATAAAAATAATTATTGTATTGTGAATGTAGAAAATGTCCGACTTGAAAAATAACGTTTATAATGATAATTAATTATATTGTGAGTGAAGAATAAGACCCACCATGAGATTGATAGTTTTTAAAATTGGAAAGATACTAATTTTTGCGAACATTTTAAAATAGCAAAATAAAACTATTTTTTATGGACAAATTTTTTTTTTTAATTTACATAAGATATATGAATACAATTAATTATACAACTCGCACGCTGAGTGTTTAATAGTTGAAATAATGGAATAGTATAACTTTGAAATAATAGTGTTAATGAAGCATGGAATCCCAAAATAATCTTATCCGAAAGGATAAAGCCCCAACATACAAAAACACCAAGGGTACAACTCATAAGCAGTGATGTACAGCTCTTAATTCGCTTCCCTGGTGTATACATACACACATTCTCATTCACTTCTCTATCTCTCTCTCTCTCTCTCTCTGAGTCTGTGTCGGTGTCAGAAGCAACCCCCACCGTCAGAGCAACCACAGCGTTCCTTAAGATCCACACATTCGCGCGCTCGTGTGAATAAGCTGTTTATGGTTGTTTCTGTTGTTCTATGATTGCTGGTGAAGACGAAGAAGAGGAGCGTTATATGAGGGATAGTTTTCTCTTTGTTTTCAACTGTGATTCGAGGCGCACGAGGTTGGACTGCTCCTTTTCCATACGAAGTCGAGGTGGATGGGGCAAATGCGGTTGAGTTTTATGTAATTTCGTGGGGGAATTGTAGTTGGATTACTTCTTTCAATTTTTGCATTTGCTGAAGATTATTTTTCTTGGGTTTTAGACAATGCAGTCGGATCACCGAAAGAAGGTGAGTCTGGTTTTCTTTTTCTTTTTTGTTTACTTTTTTCTGGGTTGTGATTTATGAAACTGTTATTGAAAAAATAAAAGGTTTTTTTGAGGTTTATGTTCTACGTATTAAAAAGAAGAAGATGTTTCATAGATTTGTCTCTTCTTGATTATTTGTTTTACTTGTATTGT